>NW_027371644.1:0-24974 GCF_046119375.1 Phyllobates terribilis
ATCTTCTTTATCATGCTAAGAGGAGCAGGAAAAAGCAAAAAATTTCAGAATTGCACCTTGCAATGCGGAGAAATTACTGTTTGTGCATTTACAATATTCATTGATTTTTGCCATTGAAAAACATCATGTTATTCATATACTAGAAATGTTTGAAGCTACTGACTGAATGAAAGGAGCTGGCATCTCACTCTCTTTGAATCTTCTTTATCATGCTAAGAAGAGCAGGAAAAAGCAAAAAATTTCAGAATTGCACCTTGCAATGCGGAGAAATTACTGTTTGTGCATTTACAATATTCATTGATTTTTGCCATTGAAAAACGTCCAGAAATGATTGAAGCTACTGACTGAATGAAAGGAGCTGGCATCTCACTCTCTTTGAATCTTCTTTATCATGCTAAGAGGAGCAGGAAAAAGCAAAAAATTTCAGAATTGCACCTTGCAATGCGGAGAAATTACTGTTTGTGCATTTACAATATTCATTGATTTTTGCCATTGAAAAACATCATGTTATTCATATACCAGAAATGATTGAAGCTACTGACTGAATGAAAGGAGCTGGCATCTCGCTCTCTTTGAATCTTCTTTATCATGCTAAGAGGAGCAGGAAAAAGCAAAAAATTTCAGAATTGCACCTTGCAATGCGGAGAAATTACTGTTTGTGCATTTACAATATTCATTGATTTTTGCCATTGAAAAACGTCCAGAAATGATTGAAGCTACTGACTGAATGAAAGGAGCTGGCATCTCACTCTCTTTGAATCTTCTTTATCATGCTAAGAGGAGCAGGAAAAAGCAAAAAATTTCAGAATTGCACCTTGCAATGTGGAGAAATTACTGTTTGTGCATTTACAATATTCATTGATTTTTGCCATTGAAAAACATCATGTTATTCATATACCAGAAATGATTGAAGCTACTGACTGAATGAAAGGAGCTGGCATCTCACTCTCTTTGAATCTTCTTTATCATGCTAAGAGGAGCAGGAAAAAGCAAAAAATTTCAGAATTGCACCTTGCAATGCGGAGAAATTACTGTTTGTGCATTTACAATATTCATTGATTTTTGCCATTGAAAAACGTCCAGAAATGATTGAAGCTACTGACTGAATGAAAGGAGCTGGCATCTCACTCTCTTTGAATCTTCTTTATCATGCTAAGAGGAGCAGGAAAAAGCAAAAAATTTCAGAATTGCACCTTGCAATGCGGAGAAATTACTGTTTGTGCTTTTACAATATTCATTGATTTTTGCCATTGAAAAACATCATGTTATTCATATACCAGAAATGTTTGAAGCTACTGACTGAATGAAAGGAGCTGGCATCTCACTCTCTTTGAATATTCTTTATCATGCTAAGAGGAGCAGGAAAAAGCAAAAAATTTCAGAATTGCACCTTGCAATGCGGAGAAATTACTGTTTGTGCATTTACAATATTCATTGATTTTTGCCATTGAAAAACGTCCAGAAATGATTGAAGCTACTGACTGAATGAAAGGAGCTGGCATCTCACTCTCTTTGAATCTTCTTTATCATGCTAAGAGGAGCAGGAAAAAGCAAAAAATTTCAGAATTGCACCTTGCAATGCGGAGAAATTACTGTTTGTGCATTTACAATATTCATTGATTTTTGCCATTGAAAAACGTCCAGAAATGATTGAAGCTACTGACTGAATGAAAGGAGCTGGCATCTCACTCTCTTTGAATCTTCTTTATCATGCTAAGAGGAGCAGGAAAAAGCAAAAAATTTCAGAATTGCAACTTGCAATGCGGAGAAATTACTGTTTGTGCATTTACAATATTCATTGATTTTTGCCATTGAAAAACATCATGTTATTCATATACCAGAAATGATTGAAGCTACTGACTGAATGAAAGGAGCTGGCATCTCACTCTCTTTGAATCTTCTTTATCATGCTAAGAGGAGCAGGAAAAAGCAAAAAATTTCAGAATTGCACCTTGCAATGCGGAGAAATTACTGTTTGTGCATTTACAATATTCATTGATTTTTGCCATTGAAAAACATCATGTTATTCATATACTAGAAATGTTTGAAGCTACTGACTGAATGAAAGGAGCTGGCATCTCACTCTCTTTGAATCTTCTTTATCATGCTAAGAAGAGCAGGAAAAAGCAAAAAATTTCAGAATTGCACCTTGCAATGCGGAGAAATTACTGTTTGTGCATTTACAATATTCATTGATTTTTGCCATTGAAAAACGTCCAGAAATGATTGAAGCTACTGACTGAATGAAAGGAGCTGGCATCTCACTCTCTTTGAATCTTCTTTATCATGCTAAGAGGAGCAGGAAAAAGCAAAAAATTTCAGAATTGCACCTTGCAATGCGGAGAAATTACTGTTTGTGCATTTACAATATTCATTGATTTTTGCCATTGAAAAACGTCCAGAAATGATTGAAGCTACTGACTGAATGAAAGGAGCTGGCATCTCACTCTCTTTGAATCTTCTTTATCATGCTAAGAGGAGCAGGAAAAAGCAAAAAATTTCAGAATTGCACCTTGCAATGCGGAGAAATTACTGTTTGTGCATTTACAATATTCATTAATTTTTGCCATTGAAAAACATCATGTTATTCATATCCCAGAAATGTTTGAAGCTACTGACTGAATGAAAGAAGCTGGCATCTCACTCTCTTTGAATCTTCTTTATCATGCTAAGAGGAGCAGGAAAAAGCAAAAAATTTCAGAATTGCACCTTGCAATGCGGAGAAATTACTGTTTGTGCATTTACAATATTCATTGATTTTTGCCATTGAAAAACGTCCAGAAATGATTGAAGCTACTGACTGAATGAAAGGAGCTGGCATCTCACTCTCTTTGAATCTTCTTTATCATGCTAAGAGGAGCAGGAAAAAGCAAAAAATTTCAGAATTGCACCTTGCAATGCGGAGAAATTACTGTTTGTGCATTTACAATATTCATTGATTTTTGCCATTGAAAAACATCATGTTATTCATATACCAGAAATGTTTGAAGCTACTGACTGAATGAAAGGAGCTGGCATCTCACTCTCTTTGAATCTTCTTTATCATGCTAAGAGGAGCAGGAAAAAGCAAAAAATTTCAGAATTGCACCTTGCAATGCGGAGAAATTACTGTTTGTGCATTTACAATATTCATTGATTTTTGCCATTGAAAAACGTCCAGAAATGATTGAAGCTACTGACTGAATGAAAGGAGCTGGCATCTCACTCTCTTTGAATCTTCTTTATCATGCTAAGAGGAGCAGGAAAATGCAAGAAATTTCAGAATTGCACCTTGCAATGCGGAGAAATTACTGTTTGTGCATTTACAATATTCATTGATTTTTGCCATTGAAAAACATCCAGAAATGATTGAAGCTACTGACTGAATGAAAGGAGCTGGCATCTCACTCTCTTTGAATCTTCTTTATCATGCTAAGAGGAGCAGGAAAAAGCCAAAAATTTCAGAATTGCACCTTGCAATGCGGAGAAATTACTGTTTGTGCATTTACAATATTCATTGATTTTTGCCATTGAAAAACATCATGTTATTCATATACCAGAAATGATTGAAGCTACTGACTGAATGAAAGGAGCTGGCATCTCACTCTCTTTGAATCTTCTTTATCATGCAAAGAGGAGCAGGAAAAAGCAAAAAATTTCAGAATTGCACCTTGCAATGCGGAGAAATTACTGTTTGTGCATTTACAATATTCATTGATTTTTGCCATTGAAAAACGTCCAGAAATGATTGAAGCTACTGACTGAATGAAAGGAGCTGGCATCTCACTCTCTTTGAATCTTCTTTATCATGCTAAGAGGAGCAGGAAAAAGCAAAAAATTTCAGAATTGCACCTTGCAATGCGGAGAAATTACTGTTTGTGCATTTACAATATTCACTGATTTTTGCCATTGAAAAACGTCCAGAAATGATTGAAGCAACTGACTGAATGAAAGGAGCTGGCATCTCACTCTCTTTGAATCTTCTTTATCATGCTAAGAGGAGCAGGAAAAAGCAAAAAATTTCAGAATTGCACCTTGCAATGCGGAGAAATTACTGTTTGTGCATTTACAATATTCATTGATTTTTGCCATTGAAAAACGTCCAGAAATAATTGAAGCTACTGACTGAATGAAAGGAGCTGGCATCTCACTCTCTTTGAATCTTCTTTATCATGCTAAGAGGAGCAGGAAAAAGCAAAAAATTTCAGAATTGCAACTTGCAATGCGGAGAAATTACTGTTTGTGCATTTACAATATTCATTGATTTTTGCCATTGAAAAACATCATGTTATTCATATACCAGAAATGATTGAAGCTACTGACTGAATGAAAGGAGCTGGCATCTCACTCTCTTTGAATCTTCTTTATCATGCTAAGAGGAGCAGGAAAAAGCAAAAAATTTCAGAATTGCACCTTGCAATGCGGAGAAATTACTGTTTGTGCATTTACAATATTCATTGATTTTTGCCATTGAAAAATGTCCAGAAATGATTGAAGCTGCTGACTGAATGAAAGGAGCTGGCATCTCACTCTCTTTGAATCTTCTTTATCATGCTAAGAGGAGCAGGAAAAAGCAAAAAATTTCAGAATTGCACCTTGCAATGCGGAGAAATTACTGTTTGTGCATTTACAATATTCATTGATTTTTGCCATTGAAAAACATCATGTTATTCATATACCAGAAATGATTGAAGCTACTGACTGAATGAAAGGAGCTGGCATCTCACTCTCTTTGAATCTTCTTTATCATGCTAAGAGGAGCAGAAAAAAGCAAAAAATTTCAGAATTGCACCTTGCAATGCGGAGAAATTACTGTTTGTGCATTTACAATATTCATTGATTTTTGCCATTGAAAAACGTCCAGAAATGATTGAAGCTACTGACTGAATGAAAGGAGCTGGCATCTCACTCTCTTTGAATCTTCTTTATCATGCTAAGAGGAGCAGGAAAAAGCAAAAAATTTCAGAATTGCACCTTGCAATGCGGAGAAATTACTGTTTGTGCATTTACAATATTCATTGATTTTTGCCATTGAAAAACGTCCAGAAATGATTGAAGCTACTGACTGAATGAAAGGAGCTGGCATCTCACTCTCTTTGAATCTTCTTTATCATGCTAAGAGGAGCAGGAAAAAGCAAAAAATTTCAGAATTGCACCTTGCAATGCGGAGAAATTACTGTTTGTGCATTTACAATATTCATTGATTTTTGCCATTGAAAAACATCATGTTATTCATATACTAGAAATGTTTGAAGCTACTGACTGAATGAAAGGAGCTGGCATCTCACTCTCTTTGAATCTTCTTTATCATGCTAAGAAGAGCAGGAAAAAGCAAAAAATTTCAGAATTGCACCTTGCAATGCGGAGAAATTACTGTTTGTGCATTTACAATATTCATTGATTTTTGCCATTGAAAAACGTCCAGAAATGATTGAAGCTACTGACTGAATGAAAGGAGCTGGCATCTCACTCTCTTTGAATCTTCTTTATCATGCTAAGAGGAGCAGGAAAAAGCAAAAAATTTCAGAATTGCACCTTGCAATGTGGAGAAATTACTGTTTGTGCATTTACAATATTCATTGATTTTTGCCATTGAAAAACATCATGTTATTCATATACCAGAAATGATTGAAGCTACTGACTGAATGAAAGGAGCTGGCATCTCACTCTCTTTGAATCTTCTTTATCATGCTAAGAGGAGCAGGAAAAAGCAAAAAATTTCAGAATTGCACCTTGCAATGCGGAGAAATTACTGTTTGTGCATTTACAATATTCATTGATTTTTGCCATTGAAAAACGTCCAGAAATGATTGAAGCTACTGACTGAATGAAAGGAGCTGGCATCTCACTCTCTTTGAATCTTCTTTATCATGCTAAGAGGAGCAGGAAAAAGCAAAAAATTTCAGAATTGCACCTTGCAATGCGGAGAAATTACTGTTTGTGCTTTTACAATATTCATTGATTTTTGCCATTGAAAAACATCATGTTATTCATATACCAGAAATGTTTGAAGCTACTGACTGAATGAAAGGAGCTGGCATCTCACTCTCTTTGAATATTCTTTATCATGCTAAGAGGAGCAGGAAAAAGCAAAAAATTTCAGAATTGCACCTTGCAATGCGGAGAAATTACTGTTTGTGCATTTACAATATTCATTGATTTTTGCCATTGAAAAACGTCCAGAAATGATTGAAGCTACTGACTGAATGAAAGGAGCTGGCATCTCACTCTCTTTGAATCTTCTTTATCATGCTAAGAGGAGCAGGAAAAAGCAAAAAATTTCAGAATTGCACCTTGCAATGCGGAGAAATTACTGTTTGTGCATTTACAATATTCATTGATTTTTGCCATTGAAAAACGTCCAGAAATGATTGAAGCTACTGACTGAATGAAAGGAGCTGGCATCTCACTCTCTTTGAATCTTCTTTATCATGCTAAGAGGAGCAGGAAAAAGCAAAAAATTTCAGAATTGCAACTTGCAATGCGGAGAAATTACTGTTTGTGCATTTACAATATTCATTGATTTTTGCCATTGAAAAACATCATGTTATTCATATACCAGAAATGATTGAAGCTACTGACTGAATGAAAGGAGCTGGCATCTCACTCTCTTTGAATCTTCTTTATCATGCTAAGAGGAGCAGGAAAAAGCAAAAAATTTCAGAATTGCACCTTGCAATGCGGAGAAATTACTGTTTGTGCATTTACAATATTCATTGATTTTTGCCATTGAAAAACATCATGTTATTCATATACTAGAAATGTTTGAAGCTACTGACTGAATGAAAGGAGCTGGCATCTCACTCTCTTTGAATCTTCTTTATCATGCTAAGAAGAGCAGGAAAAAGCAAAAAATTTCAGAATTGCACCTTGCAATGCGGAGAAATTACTGTTTGTGCATTTACAATATTCATTGATTTTTGCCATTGAAAAACGTCCAGAAATGATTGAAGCTACTGACTGAATGAAAGGAGCTGGCATCTCACTCTCTTTGAATCTTCTTTATCATGCTAAGAGGAGCAGGAAAAAGCAAAAAATTTCAGAATTGCACCTTGCAATGCGGAGAAATTACTGTTTGTGCATTTACAATATTCATTGATTTTTGCCATTGAAAAACATCATGTTATTCATATACCAGAAATGATTGAAGCTACTGACTGAATGAAAGGAGCTGGCATCTCGCTCTCTTTGAATCTTCTTTATCATGCTAAGAGGAGCAGGAAAAAGCAAAAAATTTCAGAATTGCACCTTGCAATGCGGAGAAATTACTGTTTGTGCATTTACAATATTCATTGATTTTTGCCATTGAAAAACGTCCAGAAATGATTGAAGCTACTGACTGAATGAAAGGAGCTGGCATCTCACTCTCTTTGAATCTTCTTTATCATGCTAAGAGGAGCAGGAAAAAGCAAAAAATTTCAGAATTGCACCTTGCAATGTGGAGAAATTACTGTTTGTGCATTTACAATATTCATTGATTTTTGCCATTGAAAAACATCATGTTATTCATATACCAGAAATGATTGAAGCTACTGACTGAATGAAAGGAGCTGGCATCTCACTCTCTTTGAATCTTCTTTATCATGCTAAGAGGAGCAGGAAAAAGCAAAAAATTTCAGAATTGCACCTTGCAATGCGGAGAAATTACTGTTTGTGCATTTACAATATTCATTGATTTTTGCCATTGAAAAACGTCCAGAAATGATTGAAGCTACTGACTGAATGAAAGGAGCTGGCATCTCACTCTCTTTGAATCTTCTTTATCATGCTAAGAGGAGCAGGAAAAAGCAAAAAATTTCAGAATTGCACCTTGCAATGCGGAGAAATTACTGTTTGTGCTTTTACAATATTCATTGATTTTTGCCATTGAAAAACATCATGTTATTCATATACCAGAAATGTTTGAAGCTACTGACTGAATGAAAGGAGCTGGCATCTCACTCTCTTTGAATCTTCTTTATCATGCTAAGAGGAGCAGGAAAAAGCAAAAAATTTCAGAATTGCACCTTGCAATGCGGAGAAATTACTGTTTGTGCATTTACAATATTCATTGATTTTTGCCATTGAAAAACGTCCAGAAATGATTGAAGCTACTGACTGAATGAAAGGAGCTGGCATCTCACTCTCTTTGAATCTTCTTTATCATGATAAGAGGAGCAGGAAAAAGCAAAAAATTTCAGAATTGCACCTTGCAATGCGGAGAAATTACTGTTTGTGCATTTACAATATTCATTTATTTTTGCCATTGAAAAACGTCCAGAAATGATTGAAGCTACTGACTGAATGAAAGGAGCTGGCATCTCACTCTCTTTGAATCTTCTTTATCATGCTAAGAGGAGCAGGAAAAAGCAAAAAATTTTAGAATTGCAACTTGCAATGCGGAGAAATTACTGTTTGTGCATTTACAATATTCATTGATTTTTGCCATTGAAAAACATCATGTTATTCATATACCAGAAATGATTGAAGCTACTGACTGAATGAAAGGAGCTGGCATCTCACTCTCTTTGAATCTTCTTTATCATGCTAAGAGGAGCAGGAAAAAGCAAAAAATTTCAGAATTGCACCTTGCAATGCGGAGAAATTACTGTTTGTGCATTTACAATATTCATTGATTTTTGCCATTGAAAAACGTCCAGAAATGATTGAAGCTACTGACTGAATGAAAGGAGCTGGCATCTCACTCTCTTTGAATCTTCTTTATCATGCTAAGAGGAGCAGGAAAATGCAAGAAATTTCAGAATTGCACCTTGCAATGCGGAGAAATTACTGTTTGTGCATTTACAATATTCATTGATTTTTGCCATTGAAAAACATCCAGAAATGATTGAAGCTACTGACTGAATGAAAGGAGCTGGCATCTCACTCTCTTTGAATCTTCTTTATCATGCTAAGAGGAGCAGGAAAAAGCCAAAAATTTCAGAATTGCACCTTGCAATGCGGAGAAATTACTGTTTGTGCATTTACAATATTCATTGATTTTTGCCATTGAAAAACATCATGTTATTCATATACCAGAAATGATTGAAGCTACTGACTGAATGAAAGGAGCTGGCATCTCACTCTCTTTGAATCTTCTTTATCATGCAAAGAGGAGCAGGAAAAAGCAAAAAATTTCAGAATTGCACCTTGCAATGCGGAGAAATTACTGTTTGTGCATTTACAATATTCATTGATTTTTGCCATTGAAAAACGTCCAGAAATGATTGAAGCTACTGACTGAATGAAAGGAGCTGGCATCTCACTCTCTTTGAATCTTCTTTATCATGCTAAGAGGAGCAGGAAAAAGCAAAAAATTTCAGAATTGCACCTTGCAATGCGGAGAAATTACTGTTTGTGCATTTACAATATTCACTGATTTTTGCCATTGAAAAACGTCCAGAAATGATTGAAGCAACTGACTGAATGAAAGGAGCTGGCATCTCACTCTCTTTGAATCTTCTTTATCATGCTAAGAGGAGCAGGAAAAAGCAAAAAATTTCAGAATTGCACCTTGCAATGCGGAGAAATTACTGTTTGTGCATTTACAATATTCATTGATTTTTGCCATTGAAAAACGTCCAGAAATAATTGAAGCTACTGACTGAATGAAAGGAGCTGGCATCTCACTCTCTTTGAATCTTCTTTATCATGCTAAGAGGAGCAGGAAAAAGCAAAAAATTTCAGAATTGCAACTTGCAATGCGGAGAAATTACTGTTTGTGCATTTACAATATTCATTGATTTTTGCCATTGAAAAACATCATGTTATTCATATACCAGAAATGATTGAAGCTAGTGACTGAATGAAAGGAGCTGGCATCTCACTCTCTTTGAATCTTCTTTATCATGCTAAGAGGAGCAGGAAAAAGCAAAAAATTTCAGAATTGCACCTTGCAATGCGGAGAAATTACTGTTTGTGCATTTACAATATTCATTGATTTTTGCCATTGAAAAACATCCAGAAATGATTGAAGCTACTGACTGAATGAAAGGAGCTGGCATCTCACTCTCTTTGAATCTTCTTTATCATGCTAAGAGGAGCAGGAAAAAGCAAAAAATTTCAGAATTGCACCTTGCAATGCGGAGAAATTACTGTTTGTGCTTTTACAATATTCATTGATTTTTGCCATTGAAAAACATCATGTTATTCATATACCAGAAATGTTTGAAGCTACTGACTGAATGAAAGGAGCTGGCATCTCACTCTCTTTGAATCTTCTTTATCATGCTAAGAGGAGCAGGAAAAAGCAAAAAATTTCAGAATTGCACCTTGCAATGCGGAGAAATTACTGTTTGTGCATTTACAATATTCATTGATTTTTGCCATTGAAAAATGTCCAGAAATGATTGAAGCTGCTGACTGAATGAAAGGAGCTGGCATCTCACTCTCTTTGAATCTTCTTTATCATGCTAAGAGGAGCAGGAAAAAGCAAAAAATTTCAGAATTGCACCTTGCAATGCGGAGAAATTACTGTTTGTGCATTTACAATATTCATTGATTTTTGCCATTGAAAAACATCATGTTATTCATATACCAGAAATGATTGAAGCTACTGACTGAATGAAAGGAGCTGGCATCTCACTCTCTTTGAATCTTCTTTATCATGCTAAGAGGAGCAGGAAAAAGCAAAAAATTTCAGAATTGCACCTTGCAATGCGGAGAAATTACTGTTTGTGCATTTACAATATTCATTGATTTTTGCCATTGAAAAACGTCCAGAAATGATTGAAGCTACTGACTGAATGAAAGGAGCTGGCATCTCACTCTCTTTGAATCTTCTTTATCATGCTAAGAGGAGCAGGAAAAAGCAAAAAATTTCAGAATTGCACCTTGCAATGCGGAGAAATTACTGTTTGTGCATTTACAATATTCATTGATTTTTGCCATTGAAAAACGTCCAGAAATGATTGAAGCTACTGACTGAATGAAAGGAGCTGGCATCTCACTCTCTTTGAATCTTCTTTATCATGCTAAGAGGAGCAGGAAAAAGCAAAAAATTTCAGAATTGCACCTTGCAATGCGGAGAAATTACAGTTTGTGCATTTACAATATTCATTGATTTTTGCCATTGAAAAACATCATGTTATTCATATACCAGAAATGTTTGAAGCTACTGACTGAATGAAAGGAGCTGGCATCTCACTCTCTTTGAATCTTCTTTATCATGGTAAGAGGAGCAGGAAAAAGCAAAAAATTTCAGAATTGCACCTTGCAATGCGGAGAAATTACTGTTTGTGCATTTACAATATTCATTGATTTTTGCCATTGAAAAACGTCCAGAAATGATTGAAGCTACTGACTGAATGAAAGGAGCTGGCATCTCACTCTCTTTGAATCTTCTTTATCATGCTAAGAGGAGCAGGAAAAAGCAAAAAATTTCAGAATTGCACCTTGCAATGCGGAGAAATTACTGTTTGTGCATTTACAATATTCATTGATTTTTGCCATTGAAAAACATCATGTTATTCATATACCAGAAATGATTGAAGCTACTGACTGAATGAAAGGAGCTGGCATCTCGCTCTCTTTGAATCTTCTTTATCATGCTAAGAGGAGCAGGAAAAAGCAAAAAATTTCAGAATTGCACCTTGCAATGCGGAGAAATTACTGTTTGTGCATTTACAATATTCATTGATTTTTGCCATTGAAAAACGTCCAGAAATGATTGAAGCTACTGACTGAATGAAAGGAGCTGGCATCTCACTCTCTTTGAATCTTCTTTATCATGCTAAGAGGAGCAGGAAAAAGCAAAAAATTTCAGAATTGCACCTTGCAATGTGGAGAAATTACTGTTTGTGCATTTACAATATTCATTGATTTTTGCCATTGAAAAACATCATGTTATTCATATACCAGAAATGATTGAAGCTACTGACTGAATGAAAGGAGCTGGCATCTCACTCTCTTTGAATCTTCTTTATCATGCTAAGAGGAGCAGGAAAAAGCAAAAAATTTCAGAATTGCACCTTGCAATGCGGAGAAATTACTGTTTGTGCATTTACAATATTCATTGATTTTTGCCATTGAAAAACGTCCAGAAATGATTGAAGCTACTGACTGAATGAAAGGAGCTGGCATCTCACTCTCTTTGAATCTTCTTTATCATGCTAAGAGGAGCAGGAAAAAGCAAAATTTTCAGAATTGCACCTTGCAATGCGGAGAAATTACTGTTTGTGCTTTTACAATATTCATTGATTTTTGCCATTGAAAAACATCATGTTATTCATATACCAGAAATGTTTGAAGCTACTGACTGAATGAAAGGAGCTGGCATCTCACTCTCTTTGAATCTTCTTTATCATGCTAAGAGGAGCAGGAAAAAGCAAAAAATTTCAGAATTGCACCTTGCAATGCGGAGAAATTACTGTTTGTGCATTTACAATATTCATTGATTTTTGCCATTGAAAAACGTCCAGAGATGATTGAAGCTACTGACTGAATGAAAGGAGCTGGCATCTCACTCTCTTTGAATCTTCTTTATCATGCTAAGAGGAGCAGGAAAAAGCAAAAAATTTCAGAATTGCAACTTGCAATGCGGAGAAATTACTGTTTGTGCATTTACAATATTCATTGATTTTTGCCATTGAAAAACATCATGTTATTCATATACCAGAAATGATTGAAGCTACTGACTGAATGAAAGGAGCTGGCATCTCACTCTCTTTGAATCTTCTTTATCATGCTAAGAGGAGCAGGAAAAAGCAAAAAATTTCAGAATTGCACCTTGCAATGTGGAGAAATTACTGTTTGTGCATTTACAATATTCATTGATTTTTGCCATTGAAAAACGTCCAGAAATGATTGAAGCTACTGACTGAATGAAAGGAGCTGGCATCTCACTCTCTTTGAATCTTCTTTATCATGCTAAGAGGAGCAGGAAAAAGCAAAAAATTTCAGAATTGCACCTTGCAATGCGGAGAAATTACTGTTTGTGCATTTACAATATTCATTGATTTTTGCCATTGAAAAACGTCCAGAAATGATTGAAGCTACTGACTGAATGAAAGGAGCTGGCATCTCACTCTCTTTGAATCTTCTTTATCATGCTAAGAGGAGCAGGAAAAAGCAAAAAATTTCAGAATTGCACCTTGCAATGCGGAGAAATTACTGTTTGTGCATATACAATATTCATTAATTTTTGCCATTGAAAAACATCATGTTATTCATATCCCAGAAATGTTTGAAGCTACTGACTGAATGAAAGAAGCTGGCATCTCACTCTCTTTGAATCTTCTTTATCATGCTAAGAGGAGCAGGAAAAAGCAAAAAATTTCAGAATTGCACCTTGCAATGCGGAGAAATTACTGTTTGTGCATTTACAATCTTCATTGATTTTTGCCATTGAAAAACGTCCAGAAATGATTGAAGCTACTGACTGAATGAAAGGAGCTGGCATCTCACTCTCTTTGAATCTTCTTTATCATGCTAAGAGGAGCAGGAAAAAGCAAAAAATTTCAGAATTGCAACTTGCAATGCGGAGAAATTACTGTTTGTGCATTTACAATATTCATTGATTTTTGCCATTGAAAAACATCATGTTATTCATATACCAGAAATGTTTGAAGCTACTGACTGAATGAAAGGAGCTGGCATCTCACTCTCTTTGAATCTTCTTTATCATGTTAAGAGGAGCAGGAAAAAGCAAAAAATTTCAGAATTGCACCTTGCAATGCGGAGAAATTACTGTTTGTGCATTTACAATATTCATTGATTTTTGCCATTGAAAAACGTCCAGAAATGATTGAAGCTACTGACTGAATGAAAGGAGCTGGCATCTCACTCTCTTTGAATCTTCTTTATCATGCTAAGAGGAGCAGGAAAAAGCAAAAAATTTCAGAATTGCACCTTGCAATGCGGAGAAATTACTGTTTGTGCATTTACAATATTCATTGATTTTTGCCATTGAAAAACGTCCAGAAATGATTGAAGCTACTGACTGAATGAAAGGAGCTGGCATCTCACTCTCTTTGAATCTTCTTTATCATGCTAAGAGGAGCAGGAAAAAGAAAAAAATTTCAGAATTGCAACTTGCAATGCGGAGAAATTACTGTTTGTGCATTTACAATATTCATTGATTTTTGCCATTGAAAAACGTCCAGAGATGATTGAAGCTACTGACTGAATGAAAGGAGCTGGCATCTCACTCTCTTTGAATCTTCTTTATCATGCTAAGAGGAGCAGGAAAAAGCAAAAAATTTCAGAATTGCACCTTGCAATGCGGAGAAATTACTGTTTGTGCATTTACAATATTCATTGATTTTTGCCATTGAAAAACGTCCAGAAATGATTGAAGCTACTGACTGAATGAAAGGAGCTGGCATCTCACTCTCTTTGAATCTTCTTTATCATGCTAAGAGGAGCAGGAAAAAGCAAAAAATTTCAGAATTGCAACTTGCAATGCGGAGAAATTACTGTTTGTGCATTTACAATATTCATTGATTTTTGCCATTGAAAAACATCATGTTATTCATATACCAGAAATGATTGAAGCTACTGACTGAATGAAAGGAGCTGGCATCTCACTCTCTTTGAATCTTCTTTATCATGCTAAGAGGAGCAGGAAAAAGCAAAAAATTTCAGAATTGCACCTTGCAATGTGGAGAAATTACTGTTTGTGCATTTACAATATTCATTGATTTTTGCCATTGAAAAACGTCCAGAAATGATTGAAGCTACTGACTGAATGAAAGGAGCTGGCATCTCACTCTCTTTGAATCTTCTTTATCATGCTAAGAGGAGCAGGAAAAAGCAAAAAATTTCAGAATTGCACCTTGCAATGCGGAGAAATTACTGTTTGTGCATTTACAATATTCATTGATTTTTGCCATTGAAAAACGTCCAGAAATGATTGAAGCTACTGACTGAATGAAAGGAGCTGGCATCTCACTCTCTTTGAATCTTCTTTATCATGCTAAGAGGAGCAGGAAAAAGCAAAAAATTTCAGAATTGCACCTTGCAATGCGGAGAAATTACTGTTTGTGCATTTACAATATTCATTAATTTTTGCCATTGAAAAACATCATGTTATTCATATCCCAGAAATGTTTGAAGCTACTGACTGAATGAAAGAAGCTGGCATCTCACTCTCTTTGAATCTTCTTTATCATGCTAAGAGGAGCAGGAAAAAGCAAAAAATTTCAGAATTGCACCTTGCAATGCGGAGAAATTACTGTTTGTGCATTTACAATCTTCTTTGATTTTTGCCATTGAAAAACGTCCAGAAATGATTGAAGCTACTGACTGAATGAAAGGAGCTGGCATCTCACTCTCTTTGAATCTTCTTTATCATGCTAAGAGGAGCAGGAAAAAGCAAAAAATTTCAGAATTGCACCTTGCAATGCGGAGAAATTACTGTTTGTGCATTTACAATATTCATTGATTTTTGCCATTGAAAAACATCATGTTATTCATATACCAGAAATGTTTGAAGCTACTGACTGAATGAAAGGAGCTGGCATCTCACTCTCTTTGAATCTTCTTTATCATGCTAAGAGGAGCAGGAAAAAGCAAAAAATTTCAGAATTGCACCTTGCAATGCGGAGAAATTACTGTTTGTGCATTTACAATATTCATTGATTTTTGCCATTGAAAAACGTCCAGAAATGATTGAAGCTACTGACTGAATGAAAGGAGCTGGCATCTCACTCTCTTTGAATCTTCTTTATCATGCTAAGAGGAGCAGGAAAAAGCAAAAAATTTCAGAATTGCACCTTGCAATGCGGAGAAATTACTGTTTGTGCATTTACAATATTCATTGATTTTTGCCATTGAAAAACGTCCAGAAATGATTGAAGCTACTGACTGAATGAAAGGAGCTGGCATCTCACTCTCTTTGAATCTTCTTTATCATGCTAAGAGGAGCAGGAAAAAGCAAAAAATTTCAGAATTGCAACTTGCAATGCGGAGAAATTACTGTTTGTGCATTTACAATATTCATTGATTTTTGCCATTGAAAAACATCATGTTATTCATATACCAGAAATGATTGAAGCTACTGACTGAATGAAAGGAGCTGGCATCTCACTCTCTTTGAATCTTCTTTATCATGCTAAGAGGAGCAGGAAAAAGCAAAAAATTTCAGAATTGCAACTTGCAATGCGGAGAAATTACTGTTTGTGCATTTACAATATTCATTGATTTTTGCCATTGAAAAACATCATGTTATTCATATACCAGAAATGATTGAAGCTACTGACTGAATGAAAGGAGCTGGCATCTCACTCTCTTTGAATCTTCTTTATCATGCTAAGAGGAGCAGGAAAAAGCAAAAAATTTCAGAATTGCACCTTGCAATGTGGAGAAATTACTGTTTGTGCATTTACAATATTCATTGATTTTTGCCATTGAAAACGTCCAGAAATGATTGAAGCTACTGACTGAATGAAAGGAGCTGGCATCTCACTCTCTTTGAATCTTCTTTATCATGCTAAGAGGAGCAGGAAAAAGCAAAAAATTTCAGAATTGCACCTTGCAATGCGGAGAAATTACTGTTTGTGCATTTACAATATTCATTGATTTTTGCCATTGAAAAACGTCCAGAAATGATTGAAGCTACTGACTGAATAAAAGGAGCTGGCATCTCACTCTCTTTGAATCTTCTTTATCATGCTAAGAGGAGCAGGAAAAAGCAAAAAATTTCAGAATTGCACCTTGCAATGCGGAGAAATTACTGTTTGTGCATTTACAATATTCATTAATTTTTGCCATTGAAAAACATCATGTTATTCATATCCCAGAAATGTTTGAAGCTACTGACTGAATGAAAGAAGCTGGCATCTCACTCTCTTTGAATCTTCTTTATCATGCTAAGAGGAGCAGGAAAAAGCAAAAAATTTCAGAATTGCACCTTGCAATGCGGAGAAATTACTGTTTGTGCATTTACAATATTCATTGATTTTTGCCATTGAAAAACGTCCAGAAATGATTGAAGCTACTGACTGAATGAAAGGAGCTGGCATCTCACTCTCTTTGAATCTTCTTTATCATGCTAAGAGGAGCAGGAAAAAGCAAAAAATTTCAGAATTGCACCTTGCAATGCGGAGAAATTACTGTTTGTGCATTTACAATATTCATTGATTTTTGCCATTGAAAAACATCATGTTATTCATATACCAGAAATGTTTGAAGCTACTGACTGAATGAAAGGAGCTGGCATCTCACTCTCTTTGAATCTTCTTTATCATGCTAAGAGGAGCAGGAAAAAGCAAAAAATTTCAGAATTGCACCTTGCAATGCGGAGAAATTACTGTTTGTGCATTTACAATATTCATTGATTTTTGCCATTGAAAAACGTCCAGAAATGATTGAAGCTACTGACTGAATGAAAGGAGCTGGCATCTCACTCTCTTTGAATCTTCTTTATCATGCTAAGAGGAGCAGGAAAAAGCAAAAAATTTCAGAATTGCACCTTGCAATGCGGAGAAATTACTGTTTGTGCATTTACAATATTCATTGATTTTTGCCATTGAAAAACGTCCAGAAATGATTGAAGCTACTGACTGAATGAAAGGAGCTGGCATCTCACTCTCTTTGAATCTTCTTTATCATGCTAAGAGGAGCAGGAAAAAGCAAAAAATTTCAGAATTGCAACTTGCAATGCGGAGAAATTACTGTTTGTGCATTTACAATATTCATTGATTTTTGCCATTGAAAAACATCATGTTATTCATATACCAGAAATGATTGAAGCTACTGACTGAATGAAAGGAGCTGGCATCTCACTCTCTTTGAATCTTCTTTATCATGCTAAGAGGAGCAGGAAAAAGCAAAAAATTTCAGAATTGCACCTTGCAATGCGGAGAAATTACTGTTTGTGCATTTACAATATTCATTGATTTTTGCCATTGAAAAACGTCCAGAAATGATTGAAGCTACTGACTGAATGAAAGGAGCTGGCATCTCACTCTCTTTGAATCTTCTTTATCATGCTAAGAGGAGCAGGAAAAAGCAAAAAATTTCAGAATTGCACCTTGCAATGCGGAGAAATTACTGTTTGTGCATTTACAATATTCATTGATTTTTGCCATTGAAAAACATCATGTTATTCATATACCAGAAATGTTTGAAGCTACTGACTGAATGAAAGGAGCTGGCATCTCACTCTCTTTGAATCTTCTTTATCATGCTAAGAGGAGCAGGAAAAAGCAAAAAATTTCAGAATTGCACCTTGCAATGCGGAGAAATTACTGTTTGTGCATTTACAATATTCATTGATTTTTGCCATTGAAAAACGTCCAGAAATGATTGAAGCTACTGACTGAATGAAAGGAGCTGGCATCTCACTCTCTTTGAATCTTCTTTATCATGCTAAGAGGAGCAGGAAAAAGCAAAAAATTTCAGAATTGCACCTTGCAATGCGGAGAAATTACTGTTTGTGCATTTACAATATTCATTGATTTTTGCCATTGAAAAACGTCCAGAAATGATTGAAGCTACCGACTGAATGAAAGGAGCTGGCATCTCACTCTCTTTGAATCTTCTTTATCATGCTAAGAGGAGCAGGAAAAAGCAAAAAATTTCAGAATTGCAACTTGCAATGCGGAGAAATTACTGTTTGTGCATTTACAATATTCATTGATTTTTGCCATTGAAAAACATCATGTTATTCATATACCAGAAATGATTGAAGCTACTGACTGAATGAAAGGAGCTGGCATCTCACTCTCTTTGAATCTTCTTTATCATGCTAAGAGGAGCAGGAAAAAGCAAAAAATTTCAGAATTGCACCTTGCAATGCGGAGAAATTACTGTTTGTGCATTTACAATATTCATTTATTTTTGCCATTGAAAAACGTCCAGAAATGATTGAAGCTACTGACTGAATGAAAGGAGCTGGCATCTCACTCTCTTTGAATCTTCTTTATCATGCTAAGAGGAGCAGGAAAAAGCAAAAAATTTCAGAATTGCACCTTGCAATGCGGAGAAATTACTGTTTGTGCATTTACAATATTCATTGATTTTTGCCATTGAAAAACGTCCAGAAATGATTGAAGCTACTGACTGAATGAAAGGAGCTGGCATCTCACTCTCTTTGAATCTTCTTTATCATGCTAAGAGGAGCAGGAAAAAGCAAAAAATTTCAGAATTGCACCTTGCAATGCGGAGAAATTACTGTTTGTGCATTTACAATATTCATTAATTTTTGCCATTGAAAAACATCATGTTATTCATATCCCAGAAATGTTTGAAGCTACTGAATGAATGAAAGAAGCTGGCATCTCACTCTCTTTGAATCTTCTTTATCATGCTAAGAGGAGCAGGAAAAAGCAAAAAATTTCAGAATTGCACCTTGCAATGCGGAGAAATTACTGTTTGTGCATTTACAATATTCATTGATTTTTGCCATTGAAAAACGTCCAGAAATGATTGAAGCTACTGACTGAATGAAAGGAGCTGGCATCTCACTCTCTTTGAATCTTCTTTATCATGCTAAGAGGAGCAGGAAAAAGCAAAAAATTTCAGAATTGCACCTTGCAATGCGGAGAAATTACTGTTTGTGCATTTACAATATTCATTGATTTTTGCCATTGAAAAACATCATGTTATTCATATACCAGAAATGTTTGAAGCTACTGACTGAATGAAAGGAGCTGGCATCTCACTCTCTTTGAATCTTCTTTATCATGCTAAGAGGAGCAGGAAAAAGCAAAAAATTTCAGAATTGCACCTTGCAATGCGGAGAAATTACTGTTTGTGCATTTACAATATTCATTGATTTTTGCCATTGAAAAACGTCCAGAAATGATTGAAGCTACTGACTGAATGAAAGGAGCTGGCATCTCACTCTCTTTGAATCTTCTTTATCATGCTAAGAGGAGCAGGAAAATGCAAGAAATTTCAGAATTGCACCTTGCAATGCGGAGAAATTACTGTTTGTGCATTTACAATATTCATTGATTTTTGCCATTGAAAAACATCCAGAAATGATTGAAGCTACTGACTGAATGAAAGGAGCTGGCATCTCACTCTCTTTGAATCTTCTTTATCATGCTAAGAGGAGCAGGAAAAAGCCAAAAATTTCAGAATTGCACCTTGCAATGCGGAGAAATTACTGTTTGTGCATTTACAATATTCATTGATTTTTGCCATTGAAAAACATCATGTTATTCATATACCAGAAATGATTGAAGCTACTGACTGAATGAAAGGAGCTGGCATCTCACTCTCTTTGAATCTTCTTTATCATGCAAAGAGGAGCAGGAAAAAGCAAAAAATTTCAGAATTGCACCTTGCAATGCGGAGAAATTACTGTTTGTGCATTTACAATATTCATTGATTTTTGCCATTGAAAAACGTCCAGAAATGATTGAAGCTACTGACTGAATGAAAGGAGCTGGCATCTCACTCTCTTTGAATCTTCTTTATCATGCTAAGAGGAGCAGGAAAAAGCAAAAAATTTCAGAATTGCACCTTGCAATGCGGAGAAATTACTGTTTGTGCATTTACAATATTCATTGATTTTTGCCATTGAAAAACGTCCAGAAATGATTGAAGCAACTGACTGAATGAAAGGAGCTGGCATCTCACTCTCTTTGAATCTTCTTTATCATGCTAAGAGGAGCAGGAAAAAGCAAAAAATTTCAGAATTGCACCTTGCAATGCGGAGAAATTACTGTTTGTGCATTTACAATATTCATTGATTTTTGCCATTGAAAAACGTCCAGAAATAATTGAAGCTACTGACTGAATGAAAGGAGCTGGCATCTCACTCTCTTTGAATCTTCTTTATCATGCTAAGAGGAGCAGGAAAAAGCAAAAAATTTCAGAATTGCAACTTGCAATGCGGAGAAATTACTGTTTGTGCATTTACAATATTCATTGATTTTTGCCATTGAAAAACATCATGTTATTCATATACCAGAAATGATTGAAGCTACTGACTGAATGAAAGGAGCTGGCATCTCACTCTCTTTGAATCTTCTTTATCATGCTAAGAGGAGCAGGAAAAAGCAAAAAATTTCAGAATTGCACCTTGCAATGCGGAGAAATTACTGTTTGTGCATTTACAATATTCATTGATTTTTGCCATTGAAAAACGTCCAGAAATGATTGAAGCTACTGACTGAATGAAAGGAGCTGGCATCTCACTCTCTTTGAATCTTCTTTATCATGCTAAGAGGAGCAGGAAAAAGCAAAAAATTTCAGAATTGCACCTTGCAATGCGGAGAAATTACTGTTTGTGCTTTTACAATATTCATTGATTTTTGCCATTGAAAAACATCATGTTATTCATATACCAGAAATGTTTGAAGCTACTGACTGAATGAAAGGAGCTGGCATCTCACTCTCTTTGAATCTTCTTTATCATGCTAAGAGGAGCAGGAAAAAGCAAAAAATTTCAGAATTGCACCTTGCAATGCGGAGAAATTACTGTTTGTGCATTTACAATATTCATTGATTTTTGCCATTGAAAAATGTCCAGAAATGATTGAAGCTGCTGACTGAATGAAAGGAGCTGGCATCTCACTCTCTTTGAATCTTCTTTATCATGCTAAGAGGAGCAGGAAAAAGCAAAAAATTTCAGAATTGCACCTTGCAATGCGGAGAAATTACTGTTTGTGCATTTACAATATTCATTGATTTTTGCCATTGAAAAACATCATGTTATTCATATACCAGAAATGATTGAAGCTACTGACTGAATGAAAGGAGCTGGCATCTCACTCTCTTTGAATCTTCTTTATCATGCTAAGAGGAGCAGGAAAAAGCAAAAAATTTCAGAATTGCACCTTGCAATGCGGAGAAATTACTGTTTGTGCATTTACAATATTCATTGATTTTTGCCATTGAAAAACGTCCAGAAATGATTTAAGCTACTGACTGAATGAAAGGAGCTGGCATCTCACTCTCTTTGAATCTTCTTTATCATGCTAAGAGGAGCAGGAAAAAGCAAAAAATTTCAGAATTGCACCTTGCAATGCGGAGAAATTACTGTTTGTGCATTTACAATATTCATTGATTTTTGCCATTGAAAAACGTCCAGAAATGATTGAAGCTACTGACTGAATGAAAGGAGCTGGCATCTCACTCTCTTTGAATCTTCTTTATCATGCTAAGAGGAGCAGGAAAAAGCAAAAAATTTCAGAATTGCACCTTGCAATGCGGAGAAATTACAGTTTGTGCATTTACAATATTCATTGATTTTTGCCATTGAAAAACATCATGTTATTCATATACCAGAAATGATTGAAGCTACTGACTGAATGAAAGGAGCTGGCATCTCGCTCTCTTTGAATCTTCTTTATCATGCTAAGAGGAGCAGGAAAAAGCAAAAAATTTCAGAATTGCACCTTGCAATGCGGAGAATTTACTGTTTGTGCATTTACAATATTCATTGATTTTTGCCATTGAAAAACGTCCAGAAATGATTGAAGCTACTGACTGAATGAAAGGAGCTGGCATCTCACTCTCTTTGAATCTTCTTTATCATGCTAAGAGGAGCAGGAAAAAGCAAAAAATTTCAGAATTGCACCTTGCAATGTGGAGAAATTACTGTTTGTGCATTTACAATATTCATTGATTTTTGCCATTGAAAAACTTCATGTTATTCATATACCAGAAATGATTGAAGCTACTGACTGAATGAAAGGAGCTGGCATCTCACTCTCTTTGAATCTTCTTTATCATGCTAAGAGGAGCAGGAAAAAGCAAAAAATTTCAGAATTGCACCTTGCAATGCGGAGAAATTACTGTTTGTGCATTTACAATATTCATTGATTTTTGCCATTGAAAAACGTCCAGAAATGATTGAAGCTACTGACTGAATGAAAGGAGCTGGCATCTCACTCTCTTTGAATCTTCTTTATCATGCTAAGAGGAGCAGGAAAAAGCAAAAAATTTCAGAATTGCACCTTGCAATGCGGAGAAATTACTGTTTGTGCTTTTACAATATTCATTGATTTTTGCCATTGAAAAACATCATGTTATTCATATACCAGAAATGTTTGAAGCTACTGACTGAATGAAAGGAGCTGGCATCTCACTCTCTTTGAATCTTCTTTATCATGCTAAGAGGAGCAGGAAAAAGCAAAAAATTTCAGAATTGCACCTTGCAATGCGGAGAAATTACTGTTTGTGCATTTACAATATTCATTGATTTTTGCCATTGAAAAACGTCCAGAAATGATTGAAGCTACTGACTGAATGAATGGAGCTGGCATCTCACTCTCTTTGAATCTTCTTTATCATGCTAAGAGGAGCAGGAAAAAGCAAAAAATTTCAGAATTGCACCTTGCAATGCGGAGAAATTACTGTTTGTGCATTTACAATATTCATTGATTTTTGCCATTGAAAAACGTCCAGAAATGATTGAAGCTACTGACTGAATGAAAGGAGCTGGCATCTCACTCTCTTTGAATCTTCTTTATCATGCTAAGAGGAGCAGGAAAAAGCAAAAAATTTCAGAATTGCAACTTGCAATGCGGAGAAATTACTGTTTGTGCATTTACAATATTCATTGATTTTTGCCATTGAAAAACATCATGTTATTCATATACCAGAAATGATTGAAGCTACTGACTGAATGAAAGGAGCTGGCATCTCACTCTCTTTGAATCTTCTTTATCATGCTAAGAGGAGCAGGAAAAAGCAAAAAATTTCAGAATTGCACCTTGCAATGCAGAGAAATTACTGTTTGTGCATTTACAATATTCATTGATTTTTGCCATTGAAAAACGTCCAGAAATGATTGAAGCTACTGACTGAATGAAAGGAGCTGGCATCTCACTCTCTTTGAATCTTCTTTATCATGCTAAGAGGAGCAGGAAAAAGCAAAAAATTTCAGAATTGCACCTTGCAATGCGGAGAAATTACTGTTTGTGCATTTACAATATTCATTGATTTTTGCCATTGAAAACGTCCAGAAATGATTGAAGCAACTGACTGAATGAAAGGAGCTGGCATCTCACTCTCTTTGAATCTTCTTTATCATGCTAAGAGGAGCAGGAAAAAGCAAAAAATTTCAGAATTGCACCTTGCAATGCGGAGAAATTACTGTTTGTGCATTTACAATATTCATTGATTTTTGCCATTGAAAAACGTCCAGAAATAATTGAAGCTACTGACTGAATGAAAGGAGCTGGCATCTCACTCTCTTTGAATCTTCTTTATCATGCTAAGAGGAGCAGGAAAAAGCAAAAAATTTCAGAATTGCAACTTGCAATGCGGAGAAATTACTGTTTGTGCATTTACAATATTCATTGATTTTTGCCATTGAAAAACATCATGTTATTCATATACCAGAAATGATTGAAGCTAGTGACTGAATGAAAGGAGCTGGCATCTCACTCTCTTTGAATCTTCTTTATCATGCTAAGAGGAGCAGGAAAAAGCAAAAAATTTCAGAATTGCACCTTGCAATGCGGAGAAATTACTGTTTGTGCATTTACAATATTCATTGATTTTTGCCATTGAAAAACGTCCAGAAATGATTGAAGCTACTGACTGAATGAAAGGAGCTGGCATCTCACTCTCTTTGAATCTTCTTTATCATGCTAAGAGGAGCAGGAAAAAGCAAAAAATTTCAGAATTGCACCTTGCAATGCGGAGAAATTACTGTTTGTGCTTTTACAATATTCATTGATTTTTGCCATTGAAAAACATCATGTTATTCATATACCAGAAATGTTTGAAGCTACTGACTGAATGAAAGGAGCTGGCATCTCACTCTCTTTGAATCTTCTTTATCATGCTAAGAGGAGCAGGAAAAAGCAAAAAATTTCAGAATTGCACCTTGCAATGCGGAGAAATTACTGTTTGTGCATTTACAATATTCATTGATTTTTGCCATTGAAAAACGTCCAGAAATGATTGAAGCTACTGACTGAATGAATGGAGCTGGCATCTCACTCTCTTTGAATCTTCTTTATCATGCTAAGAGGAGCAGGAAAAAGCAAAAAATTTCAGAATTGCACCTTGCAATGCGGAGAAATTACTGTTTGTGCATTTACAATATTCATTGATTTTTGCCATTGAAAAACGTCCAGAAATGATTGAAGCTACTGACTGAATGAAAG
>NW_027371645.1:0-24969 GCF_046119375.1 Phyllobates terribilis
AAATTTCAGAATTGCACCGTGCAATGTGGAGATATTACTGTTTGTGCATTTACAATATTCATTGATTTTTGCCATTGAAAAACATGTTTTTCATATACCAGAAATGTTTGAAGCTACTGACTGAATGAAAGGAGCTGGCATCTCACTCTCTTTGAATCTTCTTTATCATGCTAGGATTAACAGGAAAAAGCAAAGAATTTCAGAATTGCACCTTGCAATGTGGAGATATTACTGTTTGTGCATTTACAATATTCATTGATTTTTGCCATTGAAAAACATGTTTTTCATATACCAGAAATGTTTGAAGCTACTGACTGAATGAAAGGAGCTGGCATCTCACTCTCTTTGAATCTTCTTTATCATGCTAGGATTAACAGGAAAAAGCTAAAAATTTCAGAATTGCACCGTGCAATGTGGAGATATTACTGTTTGTGCATTTACAATATTCATTGATTTTTGCCATTGAAAAAAATGTTTTTCATATACCAGAAATGTTTGAAGCTACTGACTGAATGAAAGGAGCTGGCATCTCACTCTCTTTGAATCTTCTTTATCATGCTAGGATTAGCAGGAAAAAGCAAAAAATTTCAGAATTGCACCTTGCAATGTGGAGATATTACTGTTTGTGCATTTACAATATTCATTGATTTTTGCCATTGAAAAACATGTTTTTCATATACCAGAAATGTTTGAAGCTACTGACTGAATGAAAGGAGCTGGCATCTCACTCTCTTTGAATCTTCTTTATCATGCTAGGATTAACAGGAAAAAGCTAAAAATTTCAGAATTGCACCGTGCAATGTGGAGATATTACTGTTTGTGCATTTACAATATTCATTGATTTTTGCCATTGAAAAACATGTTTTTCATATACCAGAAATGTTTGAAGCTACTGACTGAATGAAAGGAGCTGGCATCTCACTCTCTTTGAATCTTCTTTATCATGCTAGGATTAGCAGGAAAAAGCAAAAAATTTCAGAATTGCACCTTGCAATGTGGAGATATTACTGTTTGTGCATTTACAATATTCATTGATTTTTGCCATTGAAAAACATGTTTTTCATATACCAGAAATGTTTGAAGCTACTGACTGAATGAAAGGAGCTGGCATCTCACTCTCTTTGAATCTTCTTTATCATGCTAGGATTAACAGGAAAAAGCAAAAAATTTCAGAATTGCACCTTGCAATGTGGAGATATTACTGTTTGTGCATTTACAATATTCATTGATTTTTGCCATTGAAAAACATGTTTTTCATATACCAGAAATGTTTGAAGCTACTGACTGAATGAAAGGAGCTGGCATCTCACTCTCTTTGAATCTTCTTTATCATGCTAGGATTAACAGGAAAAAGCTAAAAATTTCAGAATTGCACCGTGCAATGTGGAGATATTACTGTTTGTGCATTTACAATATTCATTGATTTTTGCCATTGAAAAACATGTTTTTCATATACCAGAAATGTTTGAAGCTACTGACTGAATGAAAGGAGCTGGCATCTCACTCTCTTTGAATCTTTATCATGCTAGGATTAGCAGGAAAAAGCAAAAAATTTCAGAATTGCACCTTGCAATGTGGAGATATTACTGTTTGTGCATTTACAATATTCATTGATTTTTGCCATTGAAAAACATGTTTTTCATATACCAGAAATGTTTGAAGCTACTGACTGAATGAAAGGAGCTGGCATCTCACTCTCTTTGAATCTTCTTTATCATGCTAGGATTAACAGGAAAAAGCAAAAAATTTCAGAATTGCACCTTGCAATGTGGAGATATTACTGTTTGTGCATTTACAATATTCATTGATTTTTGCCATTGAAAAACATGTTTTTCATATACCAGAAATGTTTGAAGCTACTGACTGAATGAAAGGAGCTGGCATCTCACTCTCTTTGAATCTTCTTTATCATGCTAGGATTAACAGGAAAAAGCTAAAAATTTCAGAATTGCACCGTGCAATGTGGAGATATTACTGTTTGTGCATTTACAATATTCATTGATTTTTGCCATTGAAAAACATGTTTTTCATATACCAGAAATGTTTGAAGCTACTGACTGAATGAAAGGAGCTGGCATCTCACTCTCTTTGAATCTTCTTTATCATGCTAGGATTAACAGGAAAAAGCAAAAAATTTCAGAATTGCACCTTGCAATGTGGAGATATTACTGTTTGTGCATTTACAATATTCATTGATTTTTGCCATTGAAAAACATGTTTTTCATATACCAGAAATGTTTGAAGCTACTGACTGAATGAAAGGAGCTGGCATCTCACTCTCTTTGAATCTTCTTTATCATGCTAGGATTAACAGGAAAAAGCTAAAAATTTCAGAATTGCACCGTGCAATGTGGAGATATTACTGTTTGTGCATTTACAATATTCATTGATTTTTGCCATTGAAAAACATGTTTTTCATATACCAGAAATGTTTGAAGCTACTGACTGAATGAAAGGAGCTGGCATCTCACTCTCTTTGAATCTTCTTTATCATGCTAGGATTAGCAGGAAAAAGCAAAAAATTTCAGAATTGCACCTTGCAATGTGGAGATATTACTGTTTGTGCATTTACAATATTCATTGATTTTTGCCATTGAAAAACATGTTTTTCATATACCAGAAATGTTTGAAGCTACTGACTGAATGAAAGGAGCTGGCATCTCACTCTCTTTGAATCTTCTTTATCATGCTAGGATTAACAGGAAAAAGCTAAAAATTTCAGAATTGCACCGTGCAATGTGGAGATATTACTGTTTGTGCATTTACAATATTCATTGATTTTTGCCATTGAAAAACATGTTTTTCATATACCAGAAATGTTTGAAGCTACTGACTGAATGAAAGGAGCTGGCATCTCACTCTCTTTGAATCTTCTTTATCATGCTAGGATTAGCAGGAAAAAGCAAAAAATTTCAGAATTGCACCTTGCAATGTGGAGATATTACTGTTTGTGCATTTACAATATTCATTGATTTTTGCCATTGAAAAACATGTTTTTCATATACCAGAAATGTTTGAAGCTACTGACTGAATGAAAGGAGCTGGCATCTCACTCTCTTTGAATCTTCTTTATCATGCTAGGATTAACAGGAAAAAGCAAAAAATTTCAGAATTGCACCTTGCAATGTGGAGATATTACTGTTTGTGCATTTACAATATTCATTGATTTTTGCCATTGAAAAACATGTTTTTCATATACCAGAAATGTTTGAAGCTACTGACTGAATGAAAGGAGCTGGCATCTCACTCTCTTTGAATCTTCTTTATCATGCTAGGATTAACAGGAAAAAGCTAAAAATTTCAGAATTGCACCGTGCAATGTGGAGATATTACTGTTTGTGCATTTACAATATTCATTGATTTTTGCCATTGAAAAACATGTTTTTCATATACCAGAAATGTTTGAAGCTACTGACTGAATGAAAGGAGCTGGCATCTCACTCTCTTTGAATCTTCTTTATCATGCTAGGATTAACAGGAAAAAGCAAAAAATTTCAGAATTGCACCTTGCAATGTGGAGATATTACTGTTTGTGCATTTACAATATTCATTGATTTTTGCCATTGAAAAACATGTTTTTCATATACCAGAAATGTTTGAAGCTACTGACTGAATGAAAGGAGCTGGCATCTCACTCTCTTTGAATCTTCTTTATCATGCTAGGATTAACAGGAAAAAGCTAAAAATTTCAGAATTGCACCGTGCAATGTGGAGATATTACTGTTTGTGCATTTACAATATTCATTGATTTTTGCCATTGAAAAACATGTTTTTCATATACCAGAAATGTTTGAAGCTACTGACTGAATGAAAGGAGCTGGCATCTCACTCTCTTTGAATCTTTATCATGCTAGGATTAACAGGAAAAAGCTAAAAATTTCAGAATTGCACCGTGCAATGTGGAGATATTACTGTTTGTGCATTTACAATATTCATTGATTTTTGCCATTGAAAAACATGTTTTTCATATACCAGAAATGTTTGAAGCTACTAACTGAATGAAAGGAGCTGGCATCTCACTCTCTTTGAATCTTCTTTATCATGCTAGGATTAACAGGAAAAAGCAAAGAATTTCAGAATTGCACCTTGCAATGTGGAGATATTACTGTTTGTGCATTTACAATATTCATTGATTTTTGCCATTGAAAAACATGTTTTTCATATACCAGAAATGTTTGAAGCTACTGACTGAATGAAAGGAGCTGGCATCTCACTCTCTTTGAATCTTCTTTATCATGCTAGGATTAACAGGAAAAAGCTAAAAATTTCAGAATTGCACCGTGCAATGTGGAGATATTACTGTTTGTGCATTTACAATATTCATTGATTTTTGCCATTGAAAAACATGTTTTTCATATACCAGAAATGTTTGAAGCTACTGACTGAATGAAAGGAGCTGGCATCTCACTCTCTTTGAATCTTCTTTATCATGCTAGGATTAGCAGGAAAAAGCAAAAAATTTCAGAATTGCACCTTGCAATGTGGAGATATTACTGTTTGTGCATTTACAATATTCATTGATTTTTGCCATTGAAAAACATGTTTTTCATATACCAGAAATGTTTGAAGCTACTGACTGAATGAAAGGAGCTGGCATCTCACTCTCTTTGAATCTTCTTTATCATGCTAGGATTAACAGGAAAAAGCTAAAAATTTCAGAATTGCACCGTGCAATGTGGAGATATTACTGTTTGTGCATTTACAATATTCATTGATTTTTGCCATTGAAAAACATGTTTTTCATATACCAGAAATGTTTGAAGCTACTGACTGAATGAAAGGAGCTGGCATCTCACTCTCTTTGAATCTTCTTTATCATGCTAGGATTAGCAGGAAAAAGCAAAAAATTTCAGAATTGCACCTTGCAATGTGGAGATATTACTGTTTGTGCATTTACAATATTCATTGATTTTTGCCATTGAAAAACATGTTTTTCATATACCAGAAATGTTTGAAGCTACTGACTGAATGAAAGGAGCTGGCATCTCACTCTCTTTGAATCTTCTTTATCATGCTAGGATTAACAGGAAAAAGCAAAAAATTTCAGAATTGCACCTTGCAATGTGGAGATATTACTGTTTGTGCATTTACAATATTCATTGATTTTTGCCATTGAAAAACATGTTTTTCATATACCAGAAATGTTTGAAGCTACTGACTGAATGAAAGGAGCTGGCATCTCACTCTCTTTGAATCTTCTTTATCATGCTAGGATTAACAGGAAAAAGCTAAAAATTTCAGAATTGCACCGTGCAATGTGGAGATATTACTGTTTGTGCATTTACAATATTCATTGATTTTTGCCATTGAAAAACATGTTTTTCATATACCAGAAATGTTTGAAGCTACTGACTGAATGAAAGGAGCTGGCATCTCACTCTCTTTGAATCTTCTTTATCATGCTAGGATTAGCAGGAAAAAGCAAAAAATTTCAGAATTGCACCTTGCAATGTGGAGATATTACTGTTTGTGCATTTACAATATTCATTGATTTTTGCCATTGAAAAACATGTTTTTCATATACCAGAAATGTTTGAAGCTACTGACTGAATGAAAGGAGCTGGCATCTCACTCTCTTTGAATCTTCTTTATCATGCTAGGATTAACAGGAAAAAGCAAAAAATTTCAGAATTGCACCTTGCAATGTGGAGATATTACTGTTTGTGCATTTACAATATTCATTGATTTTTGCCATTGAAAAACATGTTTTTCATATACCAGAAATGTTTGAAGCTACTGACTGAATGAAAGGAGCTGGCATCTCACTCTCTTTGAATCTTCTTTATCATGCTAGGATTAACAGGAAAAAGCTAAAAATTTCAGAATTGCACCGTGCAATGTTGAGATATTACTGTTTGTGCATTTACAATATTCATTGATTTTTGCCATTGAAAAACATGTTTTTCATATACCAGAAATGTTTGAAGCTACTGACTGAATGAAAGGAGCTGGCATCTCACTCTCTTTGAATCTTCTTTATCATGCTAGGATTAGCAGGAAAAAGCAAAAAATTTCAGAATTGCACCTTGCAATGTGGAGATATTACTGTTTGTGCATTTACAATATTCATTGATTTTTGCCATTGAAAAACATGTTTTTCATATACCAGAAATGTTTGAAGCTACTGACTGAATGAAAGGAGCTGGCATCTCACTCTCTTTGAATCTTCTTTATCATGCTAGGATTAACAGGAAAAAGCTAAAAATTTCATAATTGCACCGTGCAATGTGGAGATATTACTGTTTGTGCATTTACAATATTCATTGATTTTTGCCATTGAAAAACATGTTTTTCATATACCAGAAATGTTTGAAGCTACTGACTGAATGAAAGGAGCTGGCATCTCTCTTTGAATCTTCTTTATCATGCTAGGATTAGCAGGAAAAAGCAAAAAATTTCAGAATTGCACCTTGCAATGTGGAGATATTACTGTTTGTGCATTTACAATATTCATTGATTTTTGCCATTGAAAAACATGTTTTTCATATACCAGAAATGTTTGAAGCTACTGACTGAATGAAAGGAGCTGGCATCTCACTCTCTTTGAATCTTCTTTATCATGCTAGGATTAACAGGAAAAAGCAAAAAATTTCAGAATTGCACCTTGCAATGTGGAGATATTACTGTTTGTGCATTTACAATATTCATTGATTTTTGCCATTGAAAAACATGTTTTTCATATACCAGAAATGTTTGAAGCTACTGACTGAATGAAAGGAGCTGGCATCTCACTCTCTTTGAATCTTCTTTATCATGCTAGGATTAACAGGAAAAAGCTAAAAATTTCAGAATTGCACCGTGCAATGTTGAGATATTACTGTTTGTGCATTTACAATATTCATTGATTTTTGCCATTGAAAAACATGTTTTTCATATACCAGAAATGTTTGAAGCTACTGACTGAATGAAAGGAGCTGGCATCTCACTCTCTTTGAATCTTCTTTATCATGCTAGGATTAGCAGGAAAAAGCAAAAAATTTCAGAATTGCACCTTGCAATGTGGAGATATTACTGTTTGTGCATTTACAATATTCATTGATTTTTGCCATTGAAAAACATGTTTTTCATATACCAGAAATGTTTGAAGCTACTGACTGAATGAAAGGAGCTGGCATCTCACTCTCTTTGAATCTTCTTTATCATGCTAGGATTAACAGGAAAAAGCTAAAAATTTCAGAATTGCACCGTGCAATGTGGAGATATTACTGTTTGTGCATTTACAATATTCATTGATTTTTGCCATTGAAAAACATGTTTTTCATATACCAGAAATGTTTGAAGCTACTGACTGAATGAAAGGAGCTGGCATCTCACTCTCTTTGAATCTTCTTTATCATGCTAGGATTAGCAGGAAAAAGCAAAAAATTTCAGAATTGCACCTTGCAATGTGGAGATATTACTGTTTGTGCATTTACAATATTCATTGATTTTTGCCATTGAAAAACATGTTTTTCATATACCAGAAATGTTTGAAGCTACTGACTGAATGAAAGGAGCTGGCATCTCACTCTCTTTGAATCTTCTTTATCATGCTAGGATTAACAGGAAAAAGCTAAAAATTTCAGAATTGCACCGTGCAATGTGGAGATATTACTGTTTGTGCATTTACAATATTCATTGATTTTTGCCATTGAAAAACATGTTTTTCATATACCAGAAATGTTTGAAGCTACTGACTGAATGAAAGGAGCTGGCATCTCACTCTCTTTGAATCTTCTTTATCATGCTAGGATTAGCAGGAAAAAGCAAAAAATTTCAGAATTGCACCTTGCAATGTGGAGATATTACTGTTTGTGCATTTACAATATTCATTGATTTTTGCCATTGAAAAACATGTTTTTCATATACCAGAAATGTTTGAAGCTACTGACTGAATGAAAGGAGCTGGCATCTCACTCTCTTTGAATCTTCTTTATCATGCTAGGATTAACAGGAAAAAGCAAAATATTTCAGAATTGCACCTTGCAATGTGGAGATATTACTGTTTGTGCATTTACAATATTCATTGATTTTTGCCATTGAAAAACATGTTTTTCATATACCAGAAATGTTTGAAGCTACTGACTGAATGAAAGGAGCTGGCATCTCACTCTCTTTGAATCTTCTTTATCATGCTAGGATTAGCAGGAAAAAGCAAAAAATTTCAGAATTGCACCTTGCAATGTGGAGATAATACTCTTTGTGCATTTACAATATTCATTGATTTTTGCCATTGAAAAACATGTTTTTCATATACCAGAAATGTTTGAAGCTACTGACTGAATGAAAGGAGCTGGCATCTCACTCTCTTTGAATCTTCTTTATCATGCTAGGATTAACAGGAAAAAGCTAAAAATTTCAGAATTGCACCGTGCAATGTGGAGATATTACTGTTTGTGCATTTACAATATTCATTGATTTTTGCCATTGAAAAACATGTTTTTCATATACCAGAAATGTTTGAAGCTACTGACTGAATGAAAGGAGCTGGCATCTCACTCTCTTTGAATCTTCTTTATCATGCTAGGATTAGCAGGAAAAAGCAAAAAATTTCAGAATTGCACCTTGCAATGTGGAGATATTACTGTTTGTGCATTTACAATATTCATTGATTTTTGCCATTGAAAAACATGTTTTTCATATACCAGAAATGTTTGAAGCTACTGACTGAATGAAAGGAGCTGGCATCTCACTCTCTTTGAATCTTCTTTATCATGCTAGGATTAACAGGAAAAAGCAAAAAATTTCAGAATTGCACCTTGCAATGTGGAGATATTACTGTTTGTGCATTTACAATATTCATTGATTTTTGCCATTGAAAAACATGTTTTTCATATACCAGAAATGTTTGAAGCTACTGACTGAATGAAAGGAGCTGGCATCTCACTCTCTTTGAATCTTCTTTATCATGCTAGGATTAGCAGGAAAAAGCAAAAAATTTCAGAATTGCACCTTGTAATGTGGAGATATTACTGTTTGTGCATTTACAATATTCATTGATTTTTGCCATTGAAAAACATGTTTTTCATATACCAGAAATGTTTGAAGCTACTGACTGAATGAAAGGAGCTGGCATCTCACTCTCTTTGAATCTTCTTTATCATGCTAGGATTAACAGGAAAAAGCAAAAAATTTCAGAATTGCACCTTGCAATGTGGAGATATTACTGTTTGTGCATTTACAATATTCATTGATTTTTGCCATTGAAAAACATGTTTTTCATATACCAGAAATGTTTGAAGCTACTGACTGAATGAAAGGAGCTGGCATCTCACTCTCTTTGAATCTTCTTTATCATGCTAGGATTAGCAGGAAAAAGCAAAAAATTTCAGAATTGCACCTTGCAATGTGGAGATATTACTGTTTGTGCATTTACAATATTCATTGATTTTTGCCATTGAAAAACATGTTTTTCATATACCAGAAATGTTTGAAGCTACTGACTGAATGAAAGGAGCTGGCATCTCACTCTCTTTGAATCTTCTTTATCATGCTAGGATTAACAGGAAAAAGCAAAAAATTTCAGAATTGCACCTTGCAATGTGGAGATATTACTGTTTGTGCATTTACAATATTCATTGATTTTTGCCATTGAAAAACATGTTTTTCATATACCAGAAATGTTTGAAGCTACTGACTGAATGAAAGGAGCTGGCATCTCACTCTCTTTGAATCTTCTTTATCATGCTAGGATTAACAGGAAAAAGCTAAAAATTTCAGAATTGCACCGTGCAATGTGGAGATATTACTGTTTGTGCATTTACAATATTCATTGATTTTTGCCATTGAAAAACGTCCAGAAATGATTGAAGCTACTGACTGAATGAAAGGAGCTGGCATCTCACTCTCTTTGAATCTTCTTTATCATGCTAAGAGGAGCAGGAAAAAGCAAAAAATTTCAGAATTGCACCTTGCAATGCGGAGAAATTACTGTTTGTGCATTTACAATATTCATTAATTTTTGCCATTGAAAAACATCGTTATTCATATACCAGAAATGATTGAAGCTACTGACTGAATGAAAGGAGCTGGCATCTCACTCTCTTTGAATCTTCTTTATCATGCTAAGAGGAGCAGGAAAAAGCAAAAAATTTCAGAATTGCACCTTGCAATGCGGAGAAATTACTGTTTGTGCATTTACAATATTCATTGATTTTTGCCATTGAAAAACATCATGTTATTCATATACCAGAAATGTTTGAAGCTACTGACTGAATGAAAGGAGCTGGCATCTCACTCTCTTTGAATCTTCTTTATCATACTAAGAGGAGCAGGAAAAAGCAAAAAATTTCAGAATTGCACCTTGCAATGCGGAGAAATTACTGTTTGTGCATTTACAATATTCATTGATTTTTGCCATTGAAAAACGTCCAGAAATGATTGAAGCTACTGACTGAATGAAAGGAGCTGGCATCTCACTCTCTTTGAATCTTCTTTATCATGCTAAGAGGAGCAGGAAAAAGCAAAAAATTTCAGAATTGCACCTTGCAATGCGGAGAAATTACTGTTTGTGCATTTACAATATTCATTGATTTTTGCCATTGAAAAACGTCCAGAAATGATTGAAGCTACTGACTGAATGAAAGGAGCTGGCATCTCACTCTCTTTGAATCTTCTTTATCATGCTAAGAGGAGCAGGAAAAAGCAAAAAATTTCAGAATTGCACCTTGCAATGCGGAGAAATTACTGTTTGTGCATTTACAATATTCATTGATTTTTGCCATTGAAAAACGTCCAGAAATGATTGAAGCTACTGACTGAATGAAAGGAGCTGGCATCTCACTCTCTTTGAATCTTCTTTATCATGCTAGGATTAACAGGAAAAAGCAAAAAATTTCAGAATTGCACCTTGCAATGTGGAGATATTACTGTTTGTGCATTTACAATATTCATTGATTTTTGCCATTGAAAAACATGTTTTTCATATACCAGAAATGTTTGAAGCTACTGACTGAATGAAAGGAGCTGGCATCTCACTCTCTTTGAATCTTCTTTATCATGCTAGGATTAACAGGAAAAAGCAAAGAATTTCAGAATTGCACCTTGCAATGTGGAGATATTACTGTTTGTGCATTTACAATATTCATTGATTTTTGCCATTGAAAAACATGTTTTTCATATACCAGAAATGTTTGAAGCTACTGACTGAATGAAAGGAGCTGGCATCTCACTCTCTTTGAATCTTCTTTATCATGCTAGGATTAACAGGAAAAAGCTAAAAATTTCAGAATTGCACCGTGCAATGTGGAGATATTACTGTTTGTGCATTTACAATATTCATTGATTTTTGCCATTGAAAAACATGTTTTTCATATACCAGAAATGTTTGAAGCTACTGACTGAATGAAAGGAGCTGGCATCTCACTCTCTTTGAATCTTCTTTATCATGCTAGGATTAACAGGAAAAAGCAAAAAATTTCAGAATTGCACCTTGCAATGTGGAGATATTACTGTTTGTGCATTTACAATATTCATTGATTTTTGCCATTGAAAAACATGTTTTTCATATACCAGAAATGTTTGAAGCTACTGACTGAATGAAAGGAGCTGGCATCTCACTCTCTTTGAATCTTCTTTATCATGCTAGGATTAACAGGAAAAAGCTAAAAATTTCAGAATTGCACCGTGCAATGTGGAGATATTACTGTTTGTGCATTTACAATATTCATTGATTTTTGCCATTGAAAAACATGTTTTTCATATACCAGAAATGTTTGAAGCTACTGACTGAATGAAAGGAGCTGGCATCTCACTCTCTTTGAATCTTCTTTATCATGCTAGGATTAGCAGGAAAAAGCAAAAAATTTCAGAATTGCACCTTGCAATGTGGAGATATTACTGTTTGTGCATTTACAATATTCATTGATTTTTGCCATTGAAAAACATGTTTTTCATATACCAGAAATGTTTGAAGCTACTGACTGAATGAAAGGAGCTGGCATCTCACTCTCTTTGAATCTTCTTTATCATGCTAGGATTAACAGGAAAAAGCAAAAAATTTCAGAATTGCACCTTGCAATGTGGAGATATTACTGTTTGTGCATTTACAATATTCATTGATTTTTGCCATTGAAAAACATGTTTTTCATATACCAGAAATGTTTGAAGCTACTGACTGAATGAAAGGAGCTGGCATCTCACTCTCTTTGAATCTTCTTTATCATGCTAGGATTAACAGGAAAAAGCAAAAAATTTCAGAATTGCACCTTGCAATGTGGAGATATTACTGTTTGTGCATTTACAATATTCATTGATTTTTGCCATTGAAAAACATGTTTTTCATATACCAGAAATGTTTGAAGCTACTGACTGAATGAAAGGAGCTGGCATCTCACTCTCTTTGAATCTTCTTTATCATGCTAGGATTAACAGGAAAAAGCTAAAAATTTCAGAATTGCACCGTGCAATGTGGAGATATTACTGTTTGTGCATTTACAATATTAATTGATTTTTGCCATTGAAAAACATGTTTTTCATATACCAGAAATGTTTGAAGCTACTGACTGAATGAAAGGAGCTGGCATCTCACTCTCTTTGAATCTTCTTTATCATGCTAGGATTAGCAGGAAAAAGCAAAAAATTTCAGAATTGCACCTTGCAATGTGGAGATATTACTGTTTGTGCATTTACAATATTTATTGATTTTTGCCATTGAAAAACATGTTTTTCATATACCAGAAATGTTTGAAGCTACTGACTGAATGAAAGGAGCTGGCATCTCACTCTCTTTGAATCTTCTTTATCATGCTAGGGTTAACAGGAAAAAGCAAAGAATTTCAGAATTGCACCTTGCAATGTGGAGATATTACTGTTTGTGCATTTACAATATTCATTGATTTTTGCCATTGAAAAACATGTTTTTCATATACCAGAAATGTTTGAAGCTACTGACTGAATGAAAGGAGCTGGCATCTCACTCTCTTTGAATCTTCTTTATCATGCTAGGATTAACAGGAAAAAGCTAAAAATTTCAGAATTGCACCGTGCAATGTGGAGATATTACTGTTTGTGCATTTACAATATTCATTGATTTTTGCCATTGAAAAACATGTTTTTCATATACCAGAAATGTTTGAAGCTACTGACTGAATGAAAGGAGCTGGCATCTCACTCTCTTTGAATCTTCTTTATCATGCTAGGATTAGCAGGAAAAAGCAAAAAATTTCAGAATTGCACCTTGCAATGTGGAGATATTACTGTTTGTGCATTTACAATATTCATTGATTTTTGCCATTGAAAAACATGTTTTTCATATACCAGAAATGTTTGAAGCTACTGACTGAATGAAAGGAGCTGGCATCTCACTCTCTTTGAATCTTCTTTATCATGCTAGGATTAACAGGAAAAAGCAAAAAATTTCAGAATTGCACCTTGCAATGTGGAGATATTACTGTTTGTGCATTTACAATATTCATTGATTTTTGCCATTGAAAAACATGTTTTTCATATACCAGAAATGTTTGAAGCTACTGACTGAATGAAAGGAGCTGGCATCTCACTCTCTTTGAATCTTCTTTATCATGCTAGGATTAACAGGAAAAAGCTAAAAATTTCAGAATTGCACCGTGCAATGTGGAGATATTACTGTTTGTGCATTTACAATATTCATTGATTTTTGCCATTGAAAAACATGTTTTTCATATACCAGAAATGTTTGAAGCTACTGACTGAATGAAAGGAGCTGGCATCTCACTCTCTTTGAATCTTCTTTATCATGCTAGGATTAACAGGAAAAAGCAAAAAATTTCAGAATTGCACCTTGCAATGTGGAGATATTACTGTTTGTGCATTTACAATATTCATTGATTTTTGCCATTGAAAAACATGTTTTTCATATACCAGAAATGTTTGAAGCTACTGACTGAATGAAAGGAGCTGGCATCTCACTCTCTTTGAATCTTCTTTATCATGCTAGGATTAACAGGAAAAAGCTAAAAATTTCAGAATTGCACCGTGCAATGTGGAGATATTACTGTTTGTGCATTTACAATATTCATTGATTTTTGCCATTGAAAAACGTTTTTCATATACCAGAAATGTTTGAAGCTACTGACTGAATGAAAGGAGCTGGCATCTCACTCTCTTTGAATCTTCTTTATCATGCTAGGATTAACAGGAAAAAGCAAAAAATTTCAGAATTGCACCTTGCAATGTGGAGATATTACTGTTTGTGCATTTACAATATTCATTGATTTTTGCCATTGAAAAACATGTTTTTCATATACCAGAAATGTTTGAAGCTACTGACTGAATGAAAGGAGCTGGCATCTCACTCTCTTTGAATCTTCTTTATCATGCTAGGATTAACAGGAAAAAGCTAAAAATTTCAGAATTGCACCGTGCAATGTGGAGATATTACTGTTTGTGCATTTACAATATTCATTGATTTTTGCCATTGAAAAACATGTTTTTCATATACCAGAAATGTTTGAAGCTACTGACTGAATGAAAGGAGCTGGCATCTCACTCTCTTTGAATCTTCTTTATCATGCTAGGATTAGCAGGAAAAAGCAAAAAATTTCAGAATTGCACCTTGCAATGTGGAGATATTACTGTTTGTGCATTTACAATATTCATTGATTTTTGCCATTGAAAAACATGTTTTTCATATACCAGAAATGTTTGAAGCTACTGACTGAATGAAAGGAGCTGGCATCTCACTCTCTTTGAATCTTCTTTATCATGCTAGGATTAACAGGAAAAAGCAAAGAATTTCAGAATTGCACCTTGCAATGTGGAGATATTACTGTTTGTGCATTTACAATATTCATTGATTTTTGCCATTGAAAAACATGTTTTTCATATACCAGAAATGTTTGAAGCTACTGACTGAATGAAAGGAGCTGGCATCTCACTCTCTTTGAATCTTCTTTATCATGCTAGGATTAACAGGAAAAAGCTAAAAATTTCAGAATTGCACCGTGCAATGTGGAGATATTACTGTTTGTGCATTTACAATATTCATTGATTTTTGCCATTGAAAAACATGTTTTTCATATACCAGAAATGTTTGAAGCTACTGACTGAATGAAAGGAGCTGGCATCTCACTCTCTTTGAATCTTCTTTATCATGCTAGGATTAACAGGAAAAAGCAAAGAATTTCAGAATTGCACCTTGCAATGTGGAGATATTACTGTTTGTGCATTTACAATATTCATTGATTTTTGCCATTGAAAAACATGTTTTTCATATACCAGAAATGTTTGAAGCTACTGACTGAATGAAAGGAGCTGGCATCTCACTCTCTTTGAATCTTCTTTATCATGCTAGGATTAACAGGAAAAAGCTAAAAATTTCAGAATTGCACCGTGCAATGTGGAGATATTACTGTTTGTGCATTTACAATATTCATTGATTTTTGCCATTGAAAAACATGTTTTTCATATACCAGAAATGTTTGAAGCTACTGACTGAATGAAAGGAGCTGGCATCTCACTCTCTTTGAATCTTCTTTATCATGCTAGGATTAGCAGGAAAAAGCAAAAAATTTCAGAATTGCACCTTGCAATGTGGAGATATTACTGTTTGTGCATTTACAATATTCATTGATTTTTGCCATTGAAAAACATGTTTTTCATATACCAGAAATGTTTGAAGCTACTGACTGAATGAAAGGAGCTGGCATCTCACTCTCTTTGAATCTTCTTTATCATGCTAGGATTAACAGGAAAAAGCTAAAAATTTCAGAATTGCACCGTGCAATGTGGAGATATTACTGTTTGTGCATTTACAATATTCATTGATTTTTGCCATTGAAAAACATGTTTTTCATATACCAGAAATGTTTGAAGCTACTGACTGAATGAAAGGAGCTGGCATCTCACTCTCTTTGAATCTTCTTTATCATGCTAGGATTAGCAGGAAAAAGCAAAAAATTTCAGAATTGCACCTTGCAATGTGGAGATATTACTGTTTGTGCATTTACAATATTCATTGATTTTTGCCATTGAAAAACATGTTTTTCATATACCAGAAATGTTTGAAGCTACTGACTGAATGAAAGGAGCTGGCATCTCACTCTCTTTGAATCTTCTTTATCATGCTAGGATTAACAGGAAAAAGCAAAAAATTTCAGAATTGCACCTTGCAATGTGGAGATATTACTGTTTGTGCATTTACAATATTCATTGATTTTTGCCATTGAAAAACATGTTTTTCATATACCAGAAATGTTTGAAGCTACTGACTGAATGAAAGGAGCTGGCATCTCACTCTCTTTGAATCTTCTTTATCATGCTAGGATTAACAGGAAAAAGCTAAAAATTTCAGAATTGCACCGTGCAATGTGGAGATATTACTGTTTGTGCATTTACAATATTCATTGATTTTTGCCATTGAAAAACGTCCAGAAATGATTGAAGCTACTGACTGAATGAAAGGAGCTGGCATCTCACTCTCTTTGAATCTTCTTTATCATGCTAAGAGGAGCAGGAAAAAGCAAAAAATTTCAGAATTGCACCTTGCAATGCGGAGAAATTACTGTTTGTGCATTTACAATATTCATTAATTTTTGCCATTGAAAAACATCGTTATTCATATACCAGAAATGATTGAAGCTACTGACTGAATGAAAGGAGCTGGCATCTCACTCTCTTTGAATCTTCTTTATCATGCTAAGAGGAGCAGGAAAAAGCAAAAAATTTCAGAATTGCACCTTGCAATGCGGAGAAATTACTGTTTGTGCATTTACAATATTCATTGATTTTTGCCATTGAAAAACATCATGTTATTCATATACCAGAAATGTTTGAAGCTACTGACTGAATGAAAGGAGCTGGCATCTCACTCTCTTTGAATCTTCATCATACTAAGAGGAGCAGGAAAAAGCAAAAAATTTCAGAATTGCACCTTGCAATGCGGAGAAATTACTGTTTGTGCATTTACAATATTCATTGATTTTTGCCATTGAAAAACGTCCAGAAATGATTGAAGCTACTGACTGAATGAAAGGAGCTGGCATCTCACTCTCTTTGAATCTTCTTTATCATGCTAAGAGGAGCAGGAAAAAGCAAAAAATTTCAGAATTGCACCTTGCAATGCGGAGAAATTACTGTTTGTGCATTTACAATATTCATTGATTTTTGCCATTGAAAAACGTCCAGAAATGATTGAAGCTACTGACTGAATGAAAGGAGCTGGCATCTCACTCTCTTTGAATTTTCTTTATCATGCTAAGAGGAGCAGGAAAAAGCAAAAAATTTCAGAATTGCACCTTGCAATGCGGAGAAATTACTGTTTGTGCATTTACAATATTCATTGATTTTTGCCATTGAAAAACGTCCAGAAATGATTGAAGCTACTGACTGAATGAAAGGAGCTGGCATCTCACTCTCTTTGAATCTTCTTTATCATGCTAGGATTAACAGGAAAAAGCAAAAAATTTCAGAATTGCACCTTGCAATGTGGAGATATTACTGTTTGTGCATTTACAATATTCATTGATTTTTGCCATTGAAAAACATGTTTTTCATATACCAGAAATGTTTGAAGCTACTGACTGAATGAAAGGAGCTGGCATCTCACTCTCTTTGAATCTTCTTTATCATGCTAGGATTAACAGGAAAAAGCAAAGAATTTCAGAATTGCACCTTGCAATGTGGAGATATTACTGTTTGTGCATTTACAATATTCATTGATTTTTGCCATTGAAAAACATGTTTTTCATATACCAGAAATGTTTGAAGCTACTGACTGAATGAAAGGAGCTGGCATCTCACTCTCTTTGAATCTTCTTTATCATGCTAGGATTAACAGGAAAAAGCTAAAAATTTCAGAATTGCACCGTGCAATGTGGAGATATTACTGTTTGTGCATTTACAATATTCATTGATTTTTGCCATTGAAAAACATGTTTTTCATATACCAGAAATGTTTGAAGCTACTGACTGAATGAAAGGAGCTGGCATCTCACTCTCTTTGAATCTTCTTTATCATGCTAGGATTAACAGGAAAAAGCAAAGAATTTCAGAATTGCACCTTGCAATGTGGAGATATTACTGTTTGTGCATTTACAATATTCATTGATTTTTGCCATTGAAAAACATGTTTTTCATATACCAGAAATGTTTGAAGCTACTGACTGAATGAAAGGAGCTGGCATCTCACTCTCTTTGAATCTTCTTTATCATGCTAGGATTAACAGGAAAAAGCTAAAAATTTCAGAATTGCACCGTGCAATGTGGAGATATTACTGTTTGTGCATTTACAATATTCATTGATTTTTGCCATTGAAAAAAATGTTTTTCATATACCAGAAATGTTTGAAGCTACTGACTGAATGAAAGGAGCTGGCATCTCACTCTCTTTGAATCTTCTTTATCATGCTAGGATTAGCAGGAAAAAGCAAAAAATTTCAGAATTGCACCTTGCAATGTGGAGATATTACTGTTTGTGCATTTACAATATTCATTGATTTTTGCCATTGAAAAACATGTTTTTCATATACCAGAAATGTTTGAAGCTACTGACTGAATGAAAGGAGCTGGCATCTCACTCTCTTTGAATCTTCTTTATCATGCTAGGATTAACAGGAAAAAGCTAAAAATTTCAGAATTGCACCGTGCAATGTGGAGATATTACTGTTTGTGCATTTACAATATTCATTGATTTTTGCCATTGAAAAACATGTTTTTCATATACCAGAAATGTTTGAAGCTACTGACTGAATGAAAGGAGCTGGCATCTCACTCTCTTTGAATCTTCTTTATCATGCTAGGATTAGCAGGAAAAAGCAAAAAATTTCAGAATTGCACCTTGCAATGTGGAGATATTACTGTTTGTGCATTTACAATATTCATTGATTTTTGCCATTGAAAAACATGTTTTTCATATACCAGAAATGTTTGAAGCTACTGACTGAATGAAAGGAGCTGGCATCTCACTCTCTTTGAATCTTCTTTATCATGCTAGGATTAACAGGAAAAAGCAAAAAATTTCAGAATTGCACCTTGCAATGTGGAGATATTACTGTTTGTGCATTTACAATATTCATTGATTTTTGCCATTGAAAAACATGTTTTTCATATACCAGAAATGTTTGAAGCTACTGACTGAATGAAAGGAGCTGGCATCTCACTCTCTTTGAATCTTCTTTATCATGCTAGGATTAACAGGAAAAAGCTAAAAATTTCAGAATTGCACCGTGCAATGTGGAGATATTACTGTTTGTGCATTTACAATATTCATTGATTTTTGCCATTGAAAAACATGTTTTTCATATACCAGAAATGTTTGAAGCTACTGACTGAATGAAAGGAGCTGGCATCTCACTCTCTTTGAATCTTTATCATGCTAGGATTAGCAGGAAAAAGCAAAAAATTTCAGAATTGCACCTTGCAATGTGGAGATATTACTGTTTGTGCATTTACAATATTCATTGATTTTTGCCATTGAAAAACATGTTTTTCATATACCAGAAATGTTTGAAGCTACTGACTGAATGAAAGGAGCTGGCATCTCACTCTCTTTGAATCTTTATCATGCTAGGATTAACAGGAAAAAGCAAAAAATTTCAGAATTGCACCTTGCAATGTGGAGATATTACTGTTTGTGCATTTACAATATTCATTGATTTTTGCCATTGAAAAACATGTTTTTCATATACCAGAAATGTTTGAAGCTACTGACTGAATGAAAGGAGCTGGCATCTCACTCTCTTTGAATCTTCTTTATAATGCTAGGATTAACAGGAAAAAGCTAAAAATTTCAGAATTGCACCGTGCAATGTGGAGATATTACTGTTTGTGCATTTACAATATTCATTGATTTTTGCCATTGAAAAACATGTTTTTCATATACCAGAAATGTTTGAAGCTACTGACTGAATGAAAGGAGCTGGCATCTCACTCTCTTTGAATCTTCTTTATCATGCTAGGATTAACAGGAAAAAGCAAAAAATTTCAGAATTGCACCTTGCAATGTGGAGATATTACTGTTTGTGCATTTACAATATTCATTGATTTTTGCCATTGAAAAACATGTTTTTCATATACCAGAAATGTTTGAAGCTACTGACTGAATGAAAGGAGCTGGCATCTCACTCTCTTTGAATCTTCTTTATCATGCTAGGATTAACAGGAAAAAGCTAAAAATTTCAGAATTGCACCGTGCAATGTGGAGATATTACTGTTTGTGCATTTACAATATTCATTGATTTTTGCCATTGAAAAACATGTTTTTCATATACCAGAAATGTTTGAAGCTACTGACTGAATGAAAGGAGCTGGCATCTCACTCTCTTTGAATCTTCTTTATCATGCTAGGATTAGCAGGAAAAAGCAAAAAATTTCAGAATTGCACCTTGCAATATGGAGATATTACTGTTTGTGCATTTACAATATTCATTGATTTTTGCCATTGAAAAACATGTTTTTCATATACCAGAAATGTTTGAAGCTACTGACTGAATGAAAGGAGCTGGCATCTCACTCTCTTTGAATCTTCTTTATCATGCTAGGATTAACAGGAAAAAGCTAAAAATTTCAGAATTGCACCGTGCAATGTGGAGATATTACTGTTTGTGCATTTACAATATTCATTGATTTTTGCCATTGAAAAACATGTTTTTCATATACCAGAAATGTTTGAAGCTACTGACTGAATGAAAGGAGCTGGCATCTCACTCTCTTTGAATCTTCTTTATCATGCTAGGATTAGCAGGAAAAAGCAAAAAATTTCAGAATTGCACCTTGCAATGTGGAGATATTACTGTTTGTGCATTTACAATATTCATTGATTTTTGCCATTGAAAAACATGTTTTTCATATACCAGAAATGTTTGAAGCTACTGACTGAATGAAAGGAGCTGGCATCTCACTCTCTTTGAATCTTCTTTATCATGCTAGGATTAACAGGAAAAAGCAAAAAATTTCAGAATTGCACCTTGCAATGTGGAGATATTACTGTTTGTGCATTTACAATATTCATTGATTTTTGCCATTGAAAAACATGTTTTTCATATACCAGAAATGTTTGAAGCTACTGACTGAATGAAAGGAGCTGGCATCTCACTCTCTTTGAATCTTCTTTATCATGCTAGGATTAACAGGAAAAAGCTAAAAATTTCAGAATTGCACCGTGCAATGTGGAGATATTACTGTTTGTGCATTTACAATATTCATTGATTTTTGCCATTGAAAAACATGTTTTTCATATACCAGAAATGTTTGAAGCTACTGACTGAATGAAAGGAGCTGGCATCTCACTCTCTTTGAATCTTCTTTATCATGCTAGGATTAACAGGAAAAAGCTAAAAATTTCAGAATTGCACCGTGCAATGTGGAGATATTACTGTTTGTGCATTTACAATATTCATTGATTTTTGCCATTGAAAAACATGTTTTTCATATACCAGAAATGTTTGAAGCTACTGACTGAATGAAAGGAGCTGGCATCTCACTCTCTTTGAATCTTCTTTATCATGCTAGGATTAACAGGAAAAAGCAAAGAATTTCAGAATTGCACCTTGCAATGTGGAGATATTACTGTTTGTGCATTTACAATATTCATTGATTTTTGCCATTGAAAAACATGTTTTTCATATACCAGAAATGTTTGAAGCTACTGACTGAATGAAAGGAGCTGGCATCTCACTCTCTTTGAATCTTCTTTATCATGCTAGGATTAACAGGAAAAAGCAAAAAATTTCAGAATTGCACCTTGCAATGTGGAGATATTACTGTTTGTGCATTTACAATATTCATTGATTTTTGCCATTGAAAAACATGTTTTTCATATACCAGAAATGTTTGAAGCTACTGACTGAATGAAAGGAGCTGGCATCTCACTCTCTTTGAATCTTCTTTATCATGCTAGGATTAACAGGAAAAAGCTAAAAATTTCAGAATTGCACCGTGCAATGTTGAGATATTACTGTTTGTGCATTTACAATATTCATTGATTTTTGCCATTGAAAAACATGTTTTTCATATACCAGAAATGTTTGAAGCTACTGACTGAATGAAAGGAGCTGGCATCTCACTCTCTTTGAATCTTCTTTATCATGCTAGGATTAGCAGGAAAAAGCAAAAAATTTCAGAATTGCACCTTGCAATGTGGAGATATTACTGTTTGTGCATTTACAATATTCATTGATTTTTGCCATTGAAAAACATGTTTTTCATATACCAGAAATGTTTGAAGCTACTGACTGAATGAAAGGAGCTGGCATCTCACTCTCTTTGAATCTTCTTTATCATGCTAGGATTAACAGGAAAAAGCTAAAAATTTCAGAATTGCACCGTGCAATGTGGAGATATTACTGTTTGTGCATTTACAATATTCATTGATTTTTGCCATTGAAAAACATGTTTTTCATATACCAGAAATGTTTGAAGCTACTGACTGAATGAAAGGAGCTGGCATCTCTCTTTGAATCTTCTTTATCATGCTAGGATTAGCAGGAAAAAGCAAAAAATTTCAGAATTGCACCTTGCAATGTGGAGATATTACTGTTTGTGCATTTACAATATTCATTGATTTTTGCCATTGAAAAACATGTTTTTCATATACCAGAAATGTTTGAAGCTACTGACTGAATGAAAGGAGCTGGCATCTCACTCTCTTTGAATCTTCTTTATCATGCTTTAATTAACAGGAAAAAGCTAAAAATTTCAGAATTGCACCGTGCAATGTGGAGATATTACTGTTTGTGCATTTACAATATTCATTGATTTTTGCCATTGAAAAACATGTTTTTCATATACCAGAAATGTTTGAAGCTACTGACTGAATGAAAGGAGCTGGCATCTCACTCTCTTTGAATCTTCTTTATCATGCTAGGATTAGCAGGAAAAAGCAAAAAATTTCAGAATTGCACCTTGCAATGTGGAGATATTACTGTTTGTGCATTTACAATATTCATTGATTTTTGCCATTGAAAAACATGTTTTTCATATACCAGAAATGTTTGAAGCTACTGACTGAATGAAAGGAGCTGGCATCTCACTCTCTTTGAATCTTCTTTATCATGCTAGGATTAACAGGAAAAAGCAAAAAATTTCAGAATTGCACCTTGCAATGTGGAGATATTACTGTTTGTGCATTTACAATATTCATTGATTTTTGCCATTGAAAAACATGTTTTTCATATACCAGAAATGTTTGAAGCTACTGACTGAATGAAAGGAGCTGGCATCTCACTCTCTTTGAATCTTCTTTATCATGCTAGGATTAACAGGAAAAAGCTAAAAATTTCAGAATTGCACCGTGCAATGTTGAGATATTACTGTTTGTGCATTTACAATATTCATTGATTTTTGCCATTGAAAAACATGTTTTTCATATACCAGAAATGTTTGAAGCTACTGACTGAATGAAAGGAGCTGGCATCTCACTCTCTTTGAATCTTCTTTATCATGCTAGGATTAGCAGGAAAAAGCAAAAAATTTCAGAATTGCACCTTGCAATGTGGAGATATTACTGTTTGTGCATTTACAATATTCATTGATTTTTGCCATTGAAAAACATGTTTTTCATATACCAGAAATGTTTGAAGCTACTGACTGAATGAAAGGAGCTGGCATCTCACTCTCTTTGAATCTTCTTTATCATGCTAGGATTAACAGGAAAAAGCTAAAAATTTCAGAATTGCACCGTGCAATGTGGAGATATTACTGTTTGTGCATTTACAATATTCATTGATTTTTGCCATTGAAAAACATGTTTTTCATATACCAGAAATGTTTGAAGCTACTGACTGAATGAAAGGAGCTGGCATCTCACTCTCTTTGAATCTTCTTTATCATGCTAGGATTAGCAGGAAAAAGCAAAAAATTTCAGAATTGCACCTTGCAATGTGGAGATATTACTGTTTGTGCATTTACAATATTCATTGATTTTTGCCATTGAAAAACGTTTTTCATATACCAGAAATGTTTGAAGCTACTGACTGAATGAAAGGAGCTGGCATCTCACTCTCTTTGAATCTTCTTTATCATGCTAGGATTAACAGGAAAAAGCTGAAAATTTCAGAATTGCACCGTGCAATGTGGAGATATTACTGTTTGTGCATTTACAATATTCATTGATTTTTGCCATTGAAAAACATGTTTTTCATATACCAGAAATGTTTGAAGCTACTGACTGAATGAAAGGAGCTGGCATCTCACTCTCTTTGAATCTTCTTTATCATGCTAGGATTAGCAGGAAAAAGCAAAAAATTTCAGAATTGCACCTTGCAATGTGGAGATATTACTGTTTGTGCATTTACAATATTCATTGATTTTTGCCATTGAAAAACATGTTTTTCATATACCAGAAATGTTTGAAGCTACTGACTGAATGAAAGGAGCTGGCATCTCACTCTCTTTGAATCTTCTTTATCATGCTAGGATTAACAGGAAAAAGCTAAAAATTTCAGAATTGCACCGTGCAATGTGGAGATATTACTGTTTGTGCATTTACAATATTCATTGATTTTTGCCATTGAAAAACATGTTTTTCATATACCAGAAATGTTTGAAGCTACTGACTGAATGAAAGGAGCTGGCATCTCACTCTCTTTGAATCTTCTTTATCATGCTAGGATTAGCAGGAAAAAGCAAAAAATTTCAGAATTGCACCTTGCAATGTGGAGATATTACTGTTTGTGCATTTACAATATTCATTGATTTTTGCCATTGAAAAACATGTTTTTCATATACCAGAAATGTTTGAAGCTACTGACTGAATGAAAGGAGCTGGCATCTCACTCTCTTTGAATCTTCTTTATCATGCTAGGATTAACAGGAAAAAGCTAAAAATTTCAGAATTGCACCGTGCAATGTGGAGATATTACTGTTTGTGCATTTACAATATTCATTGATTTTTGCCATTGAAAAACATGTTTTTCATATACCAGAAATGTTTGAAGCTACTGACTGAATGAAAGGAGCTGGCATCTCACTCTCTTTGAATCTTCTTTATCATGCTAGGATTAGCAGGAAAAAGCAAAAAATTTCAGAATTGCACCTTGCAATGTGGAGATATTACTGTTTGTGCATTTACAATAT
>NW_027371646.1:0-24967 GCF_046119375.1 Phyllobates terribilis
AATCTTCTTTATCATGCTAGGATTAACAGGAAAAAGCTAAAAATTTCAGAATTGCACCGTGCAATGTGGAGATATTACTGTTTGTGCATTTACAATATTCATTGATTTTTGCCATTGAAAAACATGTTTTTCATATACCAGAAATGTTTGAAGCTACTGACTGAATGAAAGGAGCTGGCATCTCACTCTCTTTGAATCTTCTTTATCATGCTAGGATTAACAGGAAAAAGCAAAAAATTTCAGAATTGCACCTTGCAATGTGGAGATATTACTGTTTGTGCATTTACAATATTCATTGATTTTTGCCATTGAAAAACATGTTTTTCATATACCAGAAATGTTTGAAGCTACTGACTGAATGAAAGGAGCTGGCATCTCACTCTCTTTGAATCTTCTTTATCATGCTAGGATTAACAGGAAAAAGCTAAAAATTTCAGAATTGCACCGTGCAATGTGGAGATATTACTGTTTGTGCATTTACAATATTCATTGATTTTTGCCATTGAAAAACATGTTTTTCATATACCAGAAATGTTTGAAGCTACTGACTGAATGAAAGGAGCTGGCATCTCACTCTCTTTGAATCTTCTTTATCATGCTAGGATTAGCAGGAAAAAGCAAAAAATTTCAGAATTGCACCTTGCAATGTGGAGATATTACTGTTTGTGCATTTACAATATTCATTGATTTTTGCCATTGAAAAACATGTTTTTCATATACCAGAAATGTTTGAAGCTACTGACTGAATGAAAGGAGCTGGCATCTCACTCTCTTTGAATCTTCTTTATCATGCTAGGATTAACAGGAAAAAGCTAAAAATTTCAGAATTGCACCGTGCAATGTGGAGATATTACTGTTTGTGCATTTACAATATTCATTGATTTTTGCCATTGAAAAACATGTTTTTCATATACCAGAAATGTTTGAAGCTACTGACTGAATGAAAGGAGCTGGCATCTCACTCTCTTTGAATCTTCTTTATCATGCTAGGATTAGCAGGAAAAAGCAAAAAATTTCAGAATTGCACCTTGCAATGTGGAGATATTACTGTTTGTGCATTTACAATATTCATTGATTTTTGCCATTGAAAAACATGTTTTTCATATACCAGAAATGTTTGAAGCTACTGACTGAATGAAAGGAGCTGGCATCTCACTCTCTTTGAATCTTCTTTATCATGCTAGGATTAACAGGAAAAAGCTAAAAATTTCAGAATTGCACCGTGCAATGTGGAGATATTACTGTTTGTGCATTTACAATATTCATTGATTTTTGCCATTGAAAAACATGTTTTTCATATACCAGAAATGTTTGAAGCTACTGACTGAATGAAAGGAGCTGGCATCTCACTCTCTTTGAATCTTCTTTATCATGCTAGGATTAGCAGGAAAAAGCAAAAAATTTCAGAATTGCACCTTGCAATGTGGAGATATTACTGTTTGTGCATTTACAATATTCATTGATTTTTGCCATTGAAAAACATGTTTTTCATATACCAGAAATGTTTGAAGCTACTGACTGAATGAAAGGAGCTGGCATCTCACTCTCTTTGAATCTTCTTTATCATGCTAGGATTAGCAGGAAAAAGCAAAAAATTTCAGAATTGCACCTTGCAATGTGGAGATATTACTGTTTGTGCATTTACAATATTCATTGATTTTTGCCATTGAAAAACATGTTTTTCATATACCAGAAATGTTTGAAGCTACTGACTGAATGAAAGGAGCTGGCATCTCACTCTCTTTGAATCTTCTTTATCATGCTAGGATTAGCAGGAAAAAGCTAAAAATTTCAGAATTGCACCGTGCAATGTGGAGATATTACTGTTTGTGCATTTACAATATTCATTGATTTTTGCCATTGAAAAACATGTTTTTCATATACCAGAAATGTTTGAAGCTACTGACTGAATGAAAGGAGCTGGCATCTCACTCTCTTTGAATCTTCTTTATCATGCTAGGATTAACAGGAAAAAGCTAAAAATTTCAGAATTGCACCGTGCAATGTGGAGATATTACTGTTTGTGCATTTACAATATTCATTGATTTTTGCCATTGAAAAACATGTTTTTCATATACCAGAAATGTTTGAAGCTACTGACTGAATGAAAGGAGCTGGCATCTCACTCTCTTTGAATCTTCTTTATCATGCTAGGATTAACAGGAAAAAGCTAAAAATTTCAGAATTGCACCGTGCAATGTGGAGATATTACTGTTTGTGCATTTACAATATTCATTGATTTTTGCCATTGAAAAACATGTTTTTCATATACCAGAAATGTTTGAAGCTACTGACTGAATGAAAGGAGCTGGCATCTCACTCTCTTTGAATCTTCTTTATCATGCTAGGATTAGCAGGAAAAAGCAAAAAATTTCAGAATTGCACCTTGCAATGTGGAGATATTACTGTTTGTGCATTTACAATATTCATTGATTTTTGCCATTGAAAAACATGTTTTTCATATACCAGAAATGTTTGAAGCTACTGACTGAATGAAAGGAGCTGGCATCTCACTCTCTTTGAATCTTCTTTATCATGCTAGGATTAGCAGGAAAAAGCAAAAAATTTCAGAATTGCACCTTGCAATGTGGAGATATTACTGTTTGTGCATTTACAATATTCATTGATTTTTGCCATTGAAAAACGTTTTTCATATACCAGAAATGTTTGAAGCTACTGACTGAATGAAAGGAGCTGGCATCTCACTCTCTTTGAATCTTCTTTATCATGCTAGGATTAACAGGAAAAAGCAAAAAATTTCAGAATTGCACCGTGCAATGTGGAGATATTACTGTTTGTGCATTTACAATATTCATTGATTTTTGCCATTGAAAAACATGTTTTTCATATACCAGAAATGTTTGAAGCTACTGACTGAATGAAAGGAGCTGGCATCTCACTCTCTTTGAATCTTCTTTATCATGCTAGGATTAGCAGGAAAAAGCAAAAAATTTCAGAATTGCACCTTGCAATGTGGAGATATTACTGTTTGTGCATTTACAATATTCATTGATTTTTGCCATTGAAAAACATGTTTTTCATATACCAGAAATGTTTGAAGCTACTGACTGAATGAAAGGAGCTGGCATCTCACTCTCTTTGAATCTTCTTTATCATGCTAGGATTAACAGGAAAAAGCAAAAAATTTCAGAATTGCACCTTGCAATGTGGAGATATTACTGTTTGTGCATTTACAATATTCATTGATTTTTGCCATTGAAAAACATGTTTTTCATATACCAGAAATGTTTGAAGCTACTGACTGAATGAAAGGAGCTGGCATCTCACTCTCTTTGAATCTTCTTTATCATGCTAGGATTAACAGGAAAAAGCTAAAAATTTCAGAATTGCACCGTGCAATGTGGAGATATTACTGTTTGTGCATTTACAATATTCATTGATTTTTGCCATTGAAAAACATGTTTTTCATATACCAGAAATGTTTGAAGCTACTGACTGAATGAAAGGAGCTGGCATCTCACTCTGAATCTTCTTTATCATGCTAGGATTAGCAGGAAAAAGCAAAAAATTTCAGAATTGCACCTTGCAATGTGGAGATATTACTGTTTGTGCATTTACAATATTCATTGATTTTTGCCATTGAAAAACATGTTTTTCATATACCAGAAATGTTTGAAGCTACTGACTGAATGAAAGGAGCAGGCATCTCACTCTCTTTGAATCTTCTTTATCATGCTAGGATTAACAGGAAAAAGCAAAAAATTTCAGAATTGCACCGTGCAATGTGGAGATATTACTGTTTGTGCATTTACAATATTCATTGATTTTTGCCATTGAAAAACATGTTTTTCATATACCAGAAATGTTTGAAGCTACTGACTGAATGAAAGGAGCTGGCATCTCACTCTCTTTGAATCTTCTTTATCATGCTAGGATTAGCAGGAAAAAGCAAAAAATTTCAGAATTGCACCTTGCAATGTGGAGATATTACTGTTTGTGCATTTACAATATTCATTGATTTTTGCCATTGAAAAACATGTTTTTCATATACCAGAAATGTTTGAAGCTACTGACTGAATGAAAGGAGCTGGCATCTCACTCTCTTTGAATCTTCTTTATCATGCTAGGATTAGCAGGAAAAAGCAAAAAATTTCAGAATTGCACCTTGCAATGTGGAGATATTACTGTTTGTGCATTTACAATATTCATTGATTTTTGCCATTGAAAAACATGTTTTTCATATACCAGAAATGTTTGAAGCTACTGACTGAATGAAAGGAGCTGGCATCTCACTCTCTTTGAATCTTCTTTATCATGCTAGGATTAGCAGGAAAAAGCTAAAAATTTCAGAATTGCACCGTGCAATGTGGAGATATTACTGTTTGTGCATTTACAATATTCATTGATTTTTGCCATTGAAAAACGTTTTTCATATACCAGAAATGTTTGAAGCTACTGACTGAATGAAAGGAGCTGGCATCTCACTCTCTTTGAATCTTCTTTATCATGCTAGGATTAACAGGAAAAAGCTAAAAATTTCAGAATTGCACCGTGCAATGTGGAGATATTACTGTTTGTGCATTTACAATATTCATTGATTTTTGCCATTGAAAAACATGTTTTTCATATACCAGAAATGTTTGAAGCTACTGACTGAATGAAAGGAGCTGGCATCTCACTCTCTTTGAATCTTCTTTATCATGCTAGGATTAGCAGGAAAAAGCAAAAAATTTCAGAATTGCACCTTGCAATGTGGAGATATTACTGTTTGTGCATTTACAATATTCATTGATTTTTGCCATTGAAAAACATGTTTTTCATATACCAGAAATGTTTGAAGCTACTGACTGAATGAAAGGAGCTGGCATCTCACTCTCTTTGAATCTTCTTTATCATGCTAGGATTAACAGGAAAAAGCAAAAAATTTCAGAATTGCACCTTGCAATGTGGAGATATTACTGTTTGTGCATTTACAATATTCATTGATTTTTGCCATTGAAAAACATGTTTTTCATATACCAGAAATGTTTGAAGCTACTGACTGAATGAAAGGAGCTGGCATCTCACTCTCTTTGAATCTTTATCATGCTAGGATTAACAGGAAAAAGCTAAAAATTTCAGAATTGCACCGTGCAATGTGGAGATATTACTGTTTGTGCATTTACAATATTCATTGATTTTTGCCATTGAAAAACATGTTTTTCATATACCAGAAATGTTTGAAGCTACTGACTGAATGAAAGGAGCTGGCATCTCACTCTCTTTGAATCTTCTTTATCATGCTAGGATTAGCAGGAAAAAGCAAAAAATTTCAGAATTGCACCTTGCAATGTGGAGATATTACTGTTTGTGCATTTACAATATTCATTGATTTTTGCCATTGAAAAACATGTTTTTCATATACCAGAAATGTTTGAAGCTACTGACTGAATGAAAGGAGCTGGCATCTCACTCTCTTTGAATCTTCTTTATCATGCTAGGATTAACAGGAAAAAGCAAAAAATTTCAGAATTGCACCTTGCAATGTGGAGATATTACTGTTTGTGCATTTACAATATTCATTGATTTTTGCCATTGAAAAACATGTTTTTCATATACCAGAAATGTTTGAAGCTACTGACTGAATGAAAGGAGCTGGCATCTCACTCTCTTTGAATCTTCTTTATCATGCTAGGATTAACAGGAAAAAGCTAAAAATTTCAGAATTGCACCGTGCAATGTGGAGATATTACTGTTTGTGCATTTACAATATTCATTGATTTTTGCCATTGAAAAACATGTTTTTCATATACCAGAAATGTTTGAAGCTACTGACTGAATGAAAGGAGCTGGCATCTCACTCTCTTTGAATCTTCTTTATCATGCTAGGATTAGCAGGAAAAAGCAAAAAATTTCAGAATTGCACCTTGCAATGTGGAGATATTACTGTTTGTGCATTTACAATATTCATTGATTTTTGCCATTGAAAAACATGTTTTTCATATACCAGAAATGTTTGAAGCTACTGACTGAATGAAAGGAGCTGGCATCTCACTCTCTTTGAATCTTCTTTATCATGCTAGGATTAACAGGAAAAAGCAAAAAATTTCAGAATTGCACCTTGCAATGTGGAGATATTACTGTTTGTGCATTTACAATATTCATTGATTTTTGCCATTGAAAAACATGTTTTTCATATACCAGAAATGTTTGAAGCTACTGACTGAATGAAAGGAGCTGGCATCTCACTCTCTTTGAATCTTCTTTATCATGCTAGGATTAACAGGAAAAAGCTAAAAATTTCAGAATTGCACCGTGCAATGTGGAGATATTACTGTTTGTGCATTTACAATATTCATTGATTTTTGCCATTGAAAAACATGTTTTTCATATACCAGAAATGTTTGAAGCTACTGACTGAATGAAAGGAGCTGGCATCTCACTCTCTTTGAATCTTCTTTATCATGCTAGGATTAACAGGAAAAAGCTAAAAATTTCAGAATTGCACCGTGCAATGTGGAGATATTACTGTTTGTGCATTTACAATATTCATTGATTTTTGCCATTGAAAAACATGTTTTTCATATACCAGAAATGTTTGAAGCTACTGACTGAATGAAAGGAGCTGGCATCTCACTCTCTTTGAATCTTCTTTATCATGCTAGGATTAACAGGAAAAAGCTAAAAATTTCAGAATTGCACCGTGCAATGTGGAGATATTACTGTTTGTGCATTTACAATATTCATTGATTTTTGCCATTGAAAAACATGTTTTTCATATACCAGAAATGTTTGAAGCTACTGACTGAATGAAAGGAGCTGGCATCTCACTCTCTTTGAATCTTCTTTATCATGCTAGGATTAGCAGGAAAAAGCAAAAAATTTCAGAATTGCACCTTGCAATGTGGAGATATTACTGTTTGTGCATTTACAATATTCATTGATTTTTGCCATTGAAAAACATGTTTTTCATATACCAGAAATGTTTGAAGCTACTGACTGAATGAAAGGAGCTGGCATCTCACTCTCTTTGAATCTTCTTTATCATGCTAGGATTAGCAGGAAAAAGCAAAAAATTTCAGAATTGCACCTTGCAATGTGGAGATATTACTGTTTGTGCATTTACAATATTCATTGATTTTTGCCATTGAAAAACGTTTTTCATATACCAGAAATGTTTGAAGCTACTGACTGAATGAAAGGAGCTGGCATCTCACTCTCTTTGAATCTTCTTTATCATGCTAGGATTAACAGGAAAAAGCAAAAAATTTCAGAATTGCACCTTGCAATGTGGAGATATTACTGTTTGTGCATTTACAATATTCATTGATTTTTGCCATTGAAAAACATGTTTTTCATATACCAGAAATGTTTGAAGCTACTGACTGAATGAAAGGAGCTGGCATCTCACTCTCTTTGAATCTTCTTTATCATGCTAGGATTAACAGGAAAAACCAAAAAATTTCAGAATTGCACCTTGCAATGTGGAGATATTACTGTTTGTGCATTTACAATATTCATTGATTTTTGCCATTGAAAAACATGTTTTTCATATACCAGAAATGTTTGAAGCTACTGACTGAATGAAAGGAGCTGGCATCTCACTCTCTTTGAATCTTCTTTATCATGCTAGGATTAACAGGAAAAAGCTAAAAATTTCAGAATTGCACCGTGCAATGTGGAGATATTACTGTTTGTGCATTTACAATATTCATTGATTTTTGCCATTGAAAAACATGTTTTTCATATACCAGAAATGTTTGAAGCTACTGACTGAATGAAAGGAGCTGGCATCTCACTCTCTTTGAATCTTCTTTATCATGCTAGGATTAGCAGGAAAAAGCAAAAAATTTCAGAATTGCACCTTGCAATGTGGAGATATTACTGTTTGTGCATTTACAATATTCATTGATTTTTGCCATTGAAAAACATGTTTTTCATATACCAGAAATGTTTGAAGCTACTGACTGAATGAAAGGAGCTGGCATCTCACTCTCTTTGAATCTTCTTTATCATGCTAGGATTAACAGGAAAAAGCTAAAAATTTCAGAATTGCACCGTGCAATGTGGAGATATTACTGTTTGTGCATTTACAATATTCATTGATTTTTGCCATTGAAAAACATGTTTTTCATATACCAGAAATGTTTGAAGCTACTGACTGAATGAAAGGAGCTGGCATCTCACTCTCTTTGAATCTTCTTTATCATGCTAGGATTAGCAGGAAAAAGCAAAAAATTTCAGAATTGCACCTTGCAATGTGGAGATATTACTGTTTGTGCATTTACAATATTCATTGATTTTTGCCATTGAAAAACATGTTTTTCATATACCAGAAATGTTTGAAGCTACTGACTGAATGAAAGGAGCTGGCATCTCACTCTCTTTGAATCTTCTTTATCATGCTAGGATTAACAGGAAAAAGCAAAAAATTTCAGAATTGCACCTTGCAATGTGGAGATATTACTGTTTGTGCATTTACAATATTCATTGATTTTTGCCATTGAAAAACATGTTTTTCATATACCAGAAATGTTTGAAGCTACTGACTGAATGAAAGGAGCTGGCATCTCACTCTCTTTGAATCTTCTTTATCATGCTAGGATTAACAGGAAAAAGCTAAAAATTTCAGAATTGCACCGTGCAATGTGGAGATATTACTGTTTGTGCATTTACAATATTCATTGATTTTTGCCATTGAAAAACATGTTTTTCATATACCAGAAATGTTTGAAGCTACTGACTGAATGAAAGGAGCTGGCATCTCACTCTCTTTGAATCTTCTTTATCATGCTAGGATTAGCAGGAAAAAGCAAAAAATTTCAGAATTGCACCTTGCAATGTGGAGATATTACTGTTTGTGCATTTACAATATTCATTGATTTTTGCCATTGAAAAACATGTTTTTCATATACCAGAAATGTTTGAAGCTACTGACTGAATGAAAGGAGCTGGCATCTCACTCTCTTTGAATCTTCTTTATCATGCTAGGATTAACAGGAAAAAGCAAAAAATTTCAGAATTGCACCTTGCAATGTGGAGATATTACTGTTTGTGCATTTACAATATTCATTGATTTTTGCCATTGAAAAACATGTTTTTCATATACCAGAAATGTTTGAAGCTACTGACTGAATGAAAGGAGCTGGCATCTCACTCTCTTTGAATCTTCTTTATCATGCTAGGATTAACAGGAAAAAGCTAAAAATTTCAGAATTGCACCGTGCAATGTGGAGATATTACTGTTTGTGCATTTACAATATTCATTGATTTTTGCCATTGAAAAACATGTTTTTCATATACCAGAAATGTTTGAAGCTACTGACTGAATGAAAGGAGCTGGCATCTCACTCTCTTTGAATCTTCTTTATCATGCTAGGATTAGCAGGAAAAAGCAAAAAATTTCAGAATTGCACCTTGCAATGTGGAGATATTACTGTTTGTGCATTTACAATATTCATTGATTTTTGCCATTGAAAAACATGTTTTCATATACCAGAAATGTTTGAAGCTACTGACTGAATGAAAGGAGCTGGCATCTCACTCTCTTTGAATCTTCTTTATCATGCTAGGATTAGCAGGAAAAAGCAAAAAATTTCAGAATTGCACCGTGCAATGTGGAGATATTACTGTTTGTGCATTTACAATATTCATTGATTTTTGCCATTGAAAAACATGTTTTTCATATACCAGAAATGTTTGAAGCTACTGACTGAATGAAAGGAGCTGGCATCTCACTCTCTTTGAATCTTCTTTATCATGCTAGGATTAACAGGAAAAAGCTAAAAATTTCAGAATTGCACCGTGCAATGTGGAGATATTACTGTTTGTGCATTTACAATATTCATTGATTTTTGCCATTGAAAAACATGTTTTTCATATACCAGAAATGTTTGAAGCTACTGACTGAATGAAAGGAGCTGGCATCTCACTCTCTTTGAATCTTCTTTATCATGCTAGGATTAGCAGGAAAAAGCAAAAAATTTCAGAATTGCACCTTGCAATGTGGAGATATTACTGTTTGTGCATTTACAATATTCATTGATTTTTGCCATTGAAAAACATGTTTTTCATATACCAGAAATGTTTGAAGCTACTGACTGAATGAAAGGAGCTGGCATCTCACTCTCTTTGAATCTTCTTTATCATGCTAGTATTAACAGGAAAAAGCAAAAAATTTCAGAATTGCACCTTGCAATGTGGAGATATTACTGTTTGTGCATTTACAATATTCATTGATTTTTGCCATTGAAAAACATGTTTTTCATATACCAGAAATGTTTGAAGCTACTGACTGAATGAAAGGAGCTGGCATCTCACTCTCTTTGAATCTTCTTTATCATGCTAGGATTAGCAGGAAAAAGCAAAAAATTTCAGAATTGCACCTTGCAATGTGGAGATATTACTGTTTGTGCATTTACAATATTCATTGATTTTTGCCATTGAAAAACATGTTTTTCATATACCAGAAATGTTTGAAGCTACTGACTGAATGAAAGGAGCTGGCATCTCACTCTCTTTGAATCTTCTTTATCATGCTAGGATTAACAGGAAAAAGCAAAAAATTTCAGAATTGCACCTTGCAATGTGGAGATATTACTGTTTGTGCATTTACAATATTCATTGATTTTTGCCATTGAAAAACATGTTTTTCATATACCAGAAATGTTTGAAGCTACTGACTGAATGAAAAGAGCTGGCATCTCACTCTCTTTGAATCTTCTTTATCATGCTAGGATTAACAGGAAAAAGCTAAAAATTTCAGAATTGCACCGTGCAATGTGGAGATATTACTGTTTGTGCATTTACAATATTCATTGATTTTTGCCATTGAAAAACATGTTTTTCATATACCAGAAATGTTTGAAGCTACTGACTGAATGAAAGGAGCTGGCATCTCACTCTCTTTGAATCTTCTTTATCATGCTAGGATTAGCAGGAAAAAGCAAAAAATTTCAGAATTGCACCTTGCAATGTGGAGATATTACTGTTTGTGCATTTACAATATTCATTGATTTTTGCCATTGAAAAACATGTTTTTCATATACCAGAAATGTTTGAAGCTACTGACTGAATGAAAGGAGCTGGCATCTCACTCTCTTTGAATCTTCTTTATCATGCTAGGATTAACAGGAAAAAGCAAAAAATTTCAGAATTGCACCTTGCAATGTGGAGATATTACTGTTTGTGCATTTACAATATTCATTGATTTTTGCCATTGAAAAACATGTTTTTCATATACCAGAAATGTTTGAAGCTACTGACTGAATGAAAGGAGCTGGCATCTCACTCTCTTTGAATCTTCTTTATCATGCTAGGATTAACAGGAAAAAGCTAAAAATTTCAGAATTGCACCGTGCAATGTGGAGATATTACTGTTTGTGCATTTACAATATTCATTGATTTTTGCCATTGAAAAACATGTTTTTCATATACCAGAAATGTTTGAAGCTACTGACTGAATGAAAGGAGCTGGCATCTCACTCTCTTTGAATCTTCTTTATCATGCTAGGATTAGCAGGAAAAAGCAAAAAATTTCAGAATTGCACCTTGCAATGTGGAGATATTACTGTTTGTGCATTTACAATATTCATTGATTTTTGCCATTGAAAAACATGTTTTTCATATACCAGAAATGTTTGAAGCTACTGACTGAATGAAAGGAGCTGGCATCTCACTATCTTTGAATCTTCTTTATCATGCTAGGATTAGCAGGAAAAAGCAAAAAATTTCAGAATTGCACCGTGCAATGTGGAGATATTACTGTTTGTGCATTTACAATATTCATTGATTTTTGCCATTGAAAAACATGTTTTTCATATACCAGAAATGTTTGAAGCTACTGACTGAATGAAAGGAGCTGGCATCTCACTCTCTTTGAATCTTCTTTATCATGCTAGGATTAGCAGGAAAAAGCAAAAAATTTCAGAATTGCACCTTGCAATGTGGAGATATTACTGTTTGTGCATTTACAATATTCATTGATTTTTGCCATTGAAAAACATGTTTTTCATATACCAGAAATGTTTGAATCTACTGACTAAATGAAAGGAGCTGTCATCTCACTCTCTTTGAATCTTCTTTATCATGCTAGGATTAACAGGAAAAAGCAAAAAATTTCAGAATTGCACCTTGCAATGTGGAGATATTACTGTTTGTGCATTTACAATATTCATTGATTTTTGCCATTGAAAAACATGTTTTTCATATACCAGAAATGTTTGAAGCTACTGACTGAATGAAAGGAGCTGGCATCTCACTCTCTTTGAATCTTCTTTATCATGCTAGGATTAACAGGAAAAAGCTAAAAATTTCAGAATTGCACCGTGCAATGTGGAGATATTACTGTTTGTGCATTTACAATATTCATTGATTTTTGCCATTGAAAAACATGTTTTTCATATACCAGAAATGTTTGAAGCTACTGACTGAATGAAAGGAGCTGGCATCTCACTCTCTTTGAATCTTCTTTATCATGCTAGGATTAACAGGAAAAAGCTAAAAATTTCAGAATTGCACCGTGCAATGTGGAGATATTACTGTTTGTGCATTTACAATATTCATTGATTTTTGCCATTGAAAAACATGTTTTTCATATACCAGAAATGTTTGAAGCTACTGACTGAATGAAAGGAGCTGGCATCTCACTCTCTTTGAATCTTCTTTATCATGCTAGGATTAGCAGGAAAAAGCAAAAAATTTCAGAATTGCACCTTGCAATGTGGAGATATTACTGTTTGTGCATTTACAATATTCATTGATTTTTGCCATTGAAAAACATGTTTTTCATATACCAGAAATGTTTGAAGCTACTGACTGAATGAAAGGAGCTGGCATCTCACTCTCTTTGAATCTTCTTTATCATGCTAGGATTAGCAGGAAAAAGCAAAAAATTTCAGAATTGCACCTTGCAATGTGGAGATATTACTGTTTGTGCATTTACAATATTCATTGATTTTTGCCATTGAAAAACATGTTTTTCATATACCAGAAATGTTTGAAGCTACTGACTGAATGAAAGGAGCTGGCATCTCACTCTCTTTGAATCTTCTTTATCATGCTAGGATTAACAGGAAAAAGCAAAAAATTTCAGAATTGCACCGTGCAATGTGGAGATATTACTGTTTGTGCATTTACAATATTCATTGATTTTTGCCATTGAAAAACATGTTTTTCATATACCAGAAATGTTTGAAGCTACTGACTGAATGAAAGGAGCTGGCATCTCACTCTCTTTGAATCTTCTTTATCATGCTAGGATTAGCAGGAAAAAGCAAAAAATTTCAGAATTGCACCTTGCAATGTGGAGATATTACTGTTTGTGCATTTACAATATTCATTGATTTTTGCCATTGAAAAACATGTTTTTCATATACCAGAAATGTTTGAAGCTACTGACTGAATGAAAGGAGCTGGCATCTCACTCTCTTTGAATCTTCTTTATCATGCTAGGATTAGCAGGAAAAAGCAAAAAATTTCAGAATTGCACCTTGCAATGTGGAGATATTACTGTTTGTGCATTTACAATATTCATTGATTTTTGCCATTGAAAAACATGTTTTTCATATACCAGAAATGTTTGAAGCTACTGACTGAATGAAAGGAGCTGGCATCTCACTCTCTTTGAATCTTCTTTATCATGCTAGGATTAACAGGAAAAAGCAAAAAATTTCAGAATTGCACCTTGCAATGTGGAGATATTACTGTTTGTGCATTTACAATATTCATTGATTTTTGCCATTGAAAAACATGTTTTTCATATACCAGAAATGTTTGAAGCTACTGACTGAATGAAAGGAGCTGGCATCTCACTCTCTTTGAATCTTCTTTATCATGCTAGGATTAACAGGAAAAAGCTAAAAATTTCAGAATTGCACCGTGCAATGTGGAGATATTACTGTTTGTGCATTTACAATATTCATTGATTTTTGCCATTGAAAAACATGTTTTTCATATACCAGAAATGTTTGAAGCTACTGACTGAATGAAAGGAGCTGGCATCTCACTCTCTTTGAATCTTCTTTATCATGCTAGGATTAACAGGAAAAAGCTAAAAATTTCAGAATTGCACCGTGCAATGTGGAGATATTACTGTTTGTGCATTTACAATATTCATTGATTTTTGCCATTGAAAAACATGTTTTTCATATACCAGAAATGTTTGAAGCTACTGACTGAATGAAAGGAGCTGGCATCTCACTCTCTTTGAATCTTCTTTATCATGCTAGGATTAGCAGGAAAAAGCAAAAAATTTCAGAATTGCACCTTGCAATGTGGAGATATTACTGTTTGTGCATTTACAATATTCATTGATTTTTGCCATTGAAAAACATGTTTTTCATATACCAGAAATGTTTGAAGCTACTGACTAAATGAAAGGAGCTGTCATCTCACTCTCTTTGAATCTTCTTTATCATGCTAGGATTAACAGGAAAAAGCAAAAAATTTCAGAATTGCACCTTGCAATGTGGAGATATTACTGTTTGTGCATTTACAATATTCATTGATTTTTGCCATTGAAAAACATGTTTTTCATATACCAGAAATGTTTGAAGCTACTGACTGAATGAAAGGAGCTGGCATCTCACTCTCTTTGAATCTTCTTTATCATGCTAGGATTAACAGGAAAAAGCAAAAAATTTCAGAATTGCACCGTGCAATGTGGAGATATTACTGTTTGTGCATTTACAATATTCATTGATTTTTGCCATTGAAAAACATGTTTTTCATATACCAGAAATGTTTGAAGCTACTGACTGAATGAAAGGAGCTGGCATCTCACTCTCTTTGAATCTTCTTTATCATGCTAGGATTAGCAGGAAAAAGCAAAAAATTTCAGAATTGCACCTTGCAATGTGGAGATATTACTGTTTGTGCATTTACAATATTCATTGATTTTTGCCATTGAAAAACATGTTTTTCATATACCAGAAATGTTTGAAGCTACTGACTGAATGAAAGGAGCTGGCATCTCACTCTCTTTGAATCTTCTTTATCATGCTAGGATTAGCAGGAAAAAGCAAAAAATTTCAGAATTGCACCTTGCAATGTGGAGATATTACTGTTTGTGCATTTACAATATTCATTGATTTTTGCCATTGAAAAACATGTTTTTCATATACCAGAAATGTTTGAAGCTACTGACTAAATGAAAGGAGCTGTCATCTCACTCTCTTTGAATCTTCTTTATCATGCTAGGATTAACAGGAAAAAGCAAAAAATTTCAGAATTGCACCTTGCAATGTGGAGATATTACTGTTTGTGCATTTACAATATTCATTGATTTTTGCCATTGAAAAACATGTTTTTCATATACCAGAAATGTTTGAAGCTACTGACTGAATGAAAGGAGCTGGCATCTCACTCTCTTTGAATCTTCTTTATCATGCTAGGATTAACAGGAAAAAGCTAAAAATTTCAGAATTGCACCGTGCAATGTGGAGATATTACTGTTTGTGCATTTACAATATTCATTGATTTTTGCCATTGAAAAACATGTTTTTCATATACCAGAAATGTTTGAAGCTACTGACTGAATGAAAGGAGCTGGCATCTCACTCTCTTTGAATCTTCTTTATCATGCTACAATTAACAGGAAAAAGCTAAAAATTTCAGAATTGCACCGTGCAATGTGGAGATATTACTGTTTGTGCATTTACAATATTCATTGATTTTTGCCATTGAAAAACATGTTTTTCATATACCAGAAATGTTTGAAGCTACTGACTGAATGAAAGGAGCTGGCATCTCACTCTCTTTGAATCTTCTTTATCATGCTAGGATTAGCAGGAAAAAGCAAAAAATTTCAGAATTGCACCTTGCAATGTGGAGATATTACTGTTTGTGCATTTACAATATTCATTGATTTTTGCCATTGAAAAACATGTTTTTCATATACCAGAAATGTTTGAAGCTACTGACTGAATGAAAGGAGCTGGCATCTCACTCTCTTTGAATCTTCTTTATCATGCTAGGATTAGCAGGAAAAAGCAAAAAATTTCAGAATTGCACCTTGCAATGTGGAGATATTACTGTTTGTGCATTTACAATATTCATTGATTTTTGCCATTGAAAAACATGTTTTTCATATACCAGAAATGTTTGAAGCTACTGACTGAATGAAAGGAGCTGGCTTCTCACTCTCTTTGAATCTTCTTTATCATGCTAGGATTAACAGGAAAAAGCAAAAAATTTCAGAATTGCACCGTGCAATGTGGAGATATTACTGTTTGTGCATTTACAATATTCATTGATTTTTGCCATTGAAAAACATGTTTTTCATATACCAGAAATGTTTGAAGCTACTGACTGAATGAAAGGAGCTGGCATCTCACTCTCTTTGAATCTTCTTTATCATGCTAGGATTAGCAGGAAAAAGCAAAAAATTTCAGAATTGCACCTTGCAATGTGGAGATATTACTGTTTGTGCATTTACAATATTCATTGATTTTTGCCATTGAAAAACATGTTTTTCATATACCAGAAATGTTTGAAGCTACTGACTGAATGAAAGGAGCTGGCATCTCACTCTCTTTGAATCTTCTTTATCATGCTAGGATTAGCAGGAAAAAGCAAAAAATTTCAGAATTGCACCTTGCAATGTGGAGATATTACTGTTTGTGCATTTACAATATTCATTGATTTTTGCCATTGAAAAACATGTTTTTCATATACCAGAAATGTTTGAAGCTACTGACTGAATGAAAGGAGCTGGCATCTCACTCTCTTTGAATCTTCTTTATCATGCTAGGATTAACAGGAAAAAGCAAAAAATTTCAGAATTGCACCTTGCAATGTGGAGATATTACTGTTTGTGCATTTACAATATTCATTGATTTTTGCCATTGAAAAACATGTTTTTCATATACCAGAAATGTTTGAAGCTACTGACTGAATGAAAGGAGCTGGCATCTCACTCTCTTTGAATCTTCTTTATCATGCTAGGATTAACAGGAAAAAGCTAAAAATTTCAGAATTGCACCGTGCAATGTGGAGATATTACTGTTTGTGCATTTACAATATTCATTGATTTTTGCCATTGAAAAACATGTTTTTCATATACCAGAAATGTTTGAAGCTACTGACTGAATGAAAGGAGCTGGCATCTCACTCTCTTTGAATCTTCTTTATCATGCTAGGATTAACAGGAAAAAGCTAAAAATTTCAGAATTGCACCGTGCAATGTGGAGATATTACTGTTTGTGCATTTACAATATTCATTGATTTTTGCCATTGAAAAACATGTTTTTCATATACCAGAAATGTTTGAAGCTACTGACTGAATGAAAGGAGCTGGCATCTCACTCTCTTTGAATCTTCTTTATCATGCTAGGATTAGCAGGAAAAAGCAAAAAATTTCAGAATTGCACCTTGCAATGTGGAGATATTACTGTTTGTGCATTTACAATATTCATTGATTTTTGCCATTGAAAAACATGTTTTTCATATACCAGAAATGTTTGAAGCTACTGACTGAATGAAAGGAGCTGGCATCTCACTCTCTTTGAATCTTCTTTATCATGCTAGGATTAGCAGGAAAAAGCAAAAAATTTCAGAATTGCACCTTGCAATGTGGAGATATTACTGTTTGTGCATTTACAATATTCATTGATTTTTGCCATTGAAAAACATGTTTTTCATATACCAGAAATGTTTGAAGCTACTGACTGAATGAAAGGAGCTGGCATCTCACTCTCTTTGAATCTTCTTTATCATGCTAGGATTAACAGGAAAAAGCAAAAAATTTCAGAATTGCACCGTGCAATGTGGAGATATTACTGTTTGTGCATTTACAATATTCATTGATTTTTGCCATTGAAAAACATGTTTTTCATATACCAGAAATGTTTGAAGCTACTGACTGAATGAAAGGAGCTGGCATCTCACTCTCTTTGAATCTTCTTTATCATGCTAGGATTAGCAGGAAAAAGCAAAAAATTTCAGAATTGCACCTTGCAATGTGGAGATATTACTGTTTGTGCATTTACAATATTCATTGATTTTTGCCATTGAAAAACATGTTTTTCATATACCAGAAATGTTTGAAGCTACTGACTGAATGAAAGGAGCTGGCATCTCACTCTCTTTGAATCTTCTTTATCATGCTAGGATTAGCAGGAAAAAGCAAAAAATTTCAGAATTGCACCTTGCAATGTGGAGATATTACTGTTTGTGCATTTACAATATTCATTGATTTTTGCCATTGAAAAACATGTTTTTCATATACCAGAAATGTTTGAAGCTACTGACTGAATGAAAGGAGCTGGCATCTCACTCTCTTTGAATCTTCTTTATCATGCTAGGATTAACAGGAAAAAGCTAAAAATTTCAGAATTGCACCGTGCAATGTGGAGATATTACTGTTTGTGCATTTACAATATTCATTGATTTTTGCCATTGAAAAACATGTTTTTCATATACCAGAAATGTTTGAAGCTACTGACTGAATGAAAGGAGCTGGCATCTCACTCTCTTTGAATCTTCTTTATCATGCTAGGATTAGCAGGAAAAAGCAAAAAATTTCAGAATTGCACCTTGCAATGTGGAGATATTACTGTTTGTGCATTTACAATATTCATTGATTTTTGCCATTGAAAAACATGTTTTTCATATACCAGAAATGTTTGAAGCTACTGACTGAATGAAAGGAGCTGGCATCTCACTCTCTTTGAATCTTCTTTATCATGCTAGGATTAACAGGAAAAAGCTAAAAATTTCAGAATTGCACCGTGCAATGTGGAGATATTACTGTTTGTGCATTTACAATATTCATTGATTTTTGCCATTGAAAAACATGTTTTTCATATACCAGAAATGTTTGAAGCTACTGACTGAATGAAAGGAGCTGGCATCTCACTCTCTTTGAATCTTCTTTATCATGCTAGGATTAGCAGGAAAAAGCAAAAAATTTCAGAATTGCACCTTGCAATGTGGAGATATTACTGTTTGTGCATTTACAATATTCATTGATTTTTGCCATTGAAAAACATGTTTTTCATATACCAGAAATGTTTGAAGCTACTGACTGAATGAAAGGAGCTGGCATCTCACTCTCTTTGAATCTTCTTTATCATGCTAGGATTAACAGGAAAAAGCTAAAAATTTCAGAATTGCACCGTGCAATGTGGAGATATTACTGTTTGTGCATTTACAATATTCATTGATTTTTGCCATTGAAAAACATGTTTTTCATATACCAGAAATGTTTGAAGCTACTGACTGAATGAAAGGAGCTGGCATCTCACTCTCTTTGAATCTTCTTTATCATGCTAGGATTAGCAGGAAAAAGCAAAAAATTTCAGAATTGCACCTTGCAATGTGGAGATATTACTGTTTGTGCATTTACAATATTCATTGATTTTTGCCATTGAAAAACATGTTTTTCATATACCAGAAATGTTTGAAGCTACTGACTGAATGAAAGGAGCTGGCATCTCACTCTCTTTGAATCTTCTTTATCATGCTAGGATTAACAGGAAAAAGCAAAAAATTTCAGAATTGCACCTTGCAATGTGGAGATATTACTGTTTGTGCATTTACAATATTCATTGATTTTTGCCATTGAAAAACATGTTTTTCATATACCAGAAATGTTTGAAGCTACTGACTGAATGAAAGGAGCTGGCATCTCACTCTCTTTGAATCTTCTTTATCATGCTAGGATTAACAGGAAAAAGCTAAAAATTTCAGAATTGCACCGTGCAATGTGGAGATATTACTGTTTGTGCATTTACAATATTCATTGATTTTTGCCATTGAAAAACATGTTTTTCATATACCAGAAATGTTTGAAGCTACTGACTGAATGAAAGGAGCTGGCATCTCACTCTCTTTGAATCTTCTTTATCATGCTAGGATTAGCAGGAAAAAGCAAAAAATTTCAGAATTGCACCTTGCAATGTGGAGATATTACTGTTTGTGCATTTACAATATTCATTGATTTTTGCCATTGAAAAACATGTTTTTCATATACCAGAAATGTTTGAAGCTACTGACTGAATGAAAGGAGCTGGCATCTCACTCTCTTTGAATCTTCTTTATCATGCTAGGATTAGCAGGAAAAAGCAAAAAATTTCAGAATTGCACCTTGCAATGTGGAGATATTACTGTTTGTGCATTTACAATATTCATTGATTTTTGCCATTGAAAAACATGTTTTTCATATACCAGAAATGTTTGAAGCTACTGACTGAATGAAAGGAGCTGGCATCTCACTCTCTTTGAATCTTCTTTATCATGCTAGGATTAACAGGAAAAAGCTAAAAATTTCAGAATTGCACCGTGCAATGTGGAGATATTACTGTTTGTGCATTTACAATATTCATTGATTTTTGCCATTGAAAAACATGTTTTTCATATACCAGAAATGTTTGAAGCTACTGACTGAATGAAAGGAGCTGGCATCTCACTCTCTTTGAATCTTCTTTATCATGCTAGGATTAGCAGGAAAAAGCAAAAAATTTCAGAATTGCACCTTGCAATGTGGAGATATTACTGTTTGTGCATTTACAATATTCATTGATTTTTGCCATTGAAAAACATGTTTTTCATATACCAGAAATGTTTGAAGCTACTGACTGAATGAAAGGAGCTGGCATCTCACTCTCTTTGAATCTTCTTTATCATGCTAGGATTAACAGGAAAAAGCTAAAAATTTCAGAATTGCACCGTGCAATGTGGAGATATTACTGTTTGTGCATTTACAATATTCATTGATTTTTGCCATTGAAAAACATGTTTTTCATATACCAGAAATGTTTGAAGCTACTGACTGAATGAAAGGAGCTGGCATCTCACTCTCTTTGAATCTTCTTTATCATGCTAGGATTAGCAGGAAAAAGCAAAAAATTTCAGAATTGCACCTTGCAATGTGGAGATATTACTGTTTGTGCATTTACAATATTCATTGATTTTTGCCATTGAAAAACATGTTTTTCATATACCAGAAATGTTTGAAGCTACTGACTGAATGAAAGGAGCTGGCATCTCACTCTCTTTGAATCTTCTTTATCATGCTAGGATTAACAGGAAAAAGCTAAAAATTTCAGAATTGCACCGTGCAATGTGGAGATATTACTGTTTGTGCATTTACAATATTCATTGATTTTTGCCATTGAAAAACATGTTTTTCATATACCAGAAATGTTTGAAGCTACTGACTGAATGAAAGGAGCTGGCATCTCACTCTCTTTGAATCTTCTTTATCATGCTAGGATTAGCAGGAAAAAGCAAAAAATTTCAGAATTGCACCTTGCAATGTGGAGATATTACTGTTTGTGCATTTACAATATTCATTGATTTTTGCCATTGAAAAACATGTTTTTCATATACCAGAAATGTTTGAAGCTACTGACTGAATGAAAGGAGCTGGCATCTCACTCTCTTTGAATCTTCTTTATCATGCTAGGATTAACAGGAAAAAGCAAAAAATTTCAGAATTGCACCTTGCAATGTGGAGATATTACTGTTTGTGCATTTACAATATTCATTGATTTTTGCCATTGAAAAACATGTTTTTCATATACCAGAAATGTTTGAAGCTACTGACTGAATGAAAGGAGCTGGCATCTCACTCTCTTTGAATCTTCTTTATCATGCTAGGATTAACAGGAAAAAGCTAAAAATTTCAGAATTGCACCGTGCAATGTGGAGATATTACTGTTTGTGCATTTACAATATTCATTGATTTTTGCCATTGAAAAACATGTTTTTCATATACCAGAAATGTTTGAAGCTACTGACTGAATGAAAGGAGCTGGCATCTCACTCTCTTTGAATCTTCTTTATCATGCTAGGATTAGCAGGAAAAAGCAAAAAATTTCAGAATTGCACCTTGCAATGTGGAGATATTACTGTTTGTGCATTTACAATATTCATTGATTTTGCCATTGAAAAACATGTTTTTCATATACCAGAAATGTTTGAAGCTACTGACTGAATGAAAGGAGCTGGCATCTCACTCTCTTTGAATCTTCTTTATCATGCTAGGATTAACAGGAAAAAGCAAAAAATTTCAGAATTGCACCTTGCAATGTGGAGATATTACTGTTTGTGCATTTACAATATTCATTGATTTTTGCCATTGAAAAACATGTTTTTCATATACCAGAAATGTTTGAAGCTACTGACTGAATGAAAGGAGCTGGCATCTCACTCTCTTTGAATCTTCTTTATCATGCTAGGATTAACAGGAAAAAGCTAAAAATTTCAGAATTGCACCGTGCAATGTGGAGATATTACTGTTTGTGCATTTACAATATTCATTGATTTTTGCCATTGAAAAACATGTTTTTCATATACCAGAAATGTTTGAAGCTACTGACTGAATGAAAGGAGCTGGCATCTCACTCTCTTTGAATCTTCTTTATCATGCTAGGATTAGCAGGAAAAAGCAAAAAATTTCAGAATTGCACCTTGCAATGTGGAGATATTACTGTTTGTGCATTTACAATATTCATTGATTTTTGCCATTGAAAAACATGTTTTTCATATACCAGAAATGTTTGAAGCTACTGACTGAATGAAAGGAGCTGGCATCTCACTCTCTTTGAATCTTCTTTATCATGCTAGGATTAGCAGGAAAAAGCAAAAAATTTCAGAATTGCACCTTGCAATGTGGAGATATTACTGTTTGTGCATTTACAATATTCATTGATTTTTGCCATTGAAAAACATGTTTTTCATATACCAGAAATGTTTGAAGCTACTGACTGAATGAAAGGAGCTGGCATCTCACTCTCTTTGAATCTTCTTTATCATGCTAGGATTAACAGGAAAAAGCAAAAAATTTCAGAATTGCACCGTGCAATGTGGAGATATTACTGTTTGTGCATTTACAATATTCATTGATTTTTGCCATTGAAAAACATGTTTTTCATATACCAGAAATGTTTGAAGCTACTGACTGAATGAAAGGAGCTGGCATCTCACTCTCTTTGAATCTTCTTTATCATGCTAGGATTAGCAGGAAAAAGCAAAAAATTTCAGAATTGCACCTTGCAATGTGGAGATATTACTGTTTGTGCATTTACAATATTCATTGATTTTTGCCATTGAAAAACATGTTTTTCATATACCAGAAATGTTTGAAGCTACTGACTGAATGAAAGGAGCTGGCATCTCACTCTCTTTGAATCTTCTTTATCATGCTAGGATTAGCAGGAAAAAGCAAAAAATTTCAGAATTGCACCTTGCAATGTGGAGATATTACTGTTTGTGCATTTACAATATTCATTGATTTTTGCCATTGAAAAACATGTTTTTCATATACCAGAAATGTTTGAAGCTACTGACTGAATGAAAGGAGCTGGCATCTCACTCTCTTTGAATCTTCTTTATCATGCTAGGATTAACAGGAAAAAGCTAAAAATTTCAGAATTGCACCGTGCAATGTGGAGATATTACTGTTTGTGCATTTACAATATTCATTGATTTTTGCCATTGAAAAACATGTTTTTCATATACCAGAAATGTTTGAAGCTACTGACTGAATGAAAGGAGCTGGCATCTCACTCTCTTTGAATCTTCTTTATCATGCTAGGATTAGCAGGAAAAAGCAAAAAATTTCAGAATTGCACCTTGCAATGTGGAGATATTACTGTTTGTGCATTTACAATATTCATTGATTTTTGCCATTGAAAAACATGTTTTTCATATACCAGAAATGTTTGAAGCTACTGACTGAATGAAAGGAGCTGGCATCTCACTCTCTTTGAATCTTCTTTATCATGCTAGGATTAACAGGAAAAAGCTAAAAATTTCAGAATTGCACCGTGCAATGTGGAGATATTACTGTTTGTGCATTTACAATATTCATTGATTTTTGCCATTGAAAAACATGTTTTTCATATACCAGAAATGTTTGAAGCTACTGACTGAATGAAAGGAGCTGGCATCTCACTCTCTTTGAATCTTCTTTATCATGCTAGGATTAGCAGGAAAAAGCAAAAAATTTCAGAATTGCACCTTGCAATGTGGAGATATTACTGTTTGTGCATTTACAATATTCATTGATTTTTGCCATTGAAAAACATGTTTTTCATATACCAGAAATGTTTGAAGCTACTGACTGAATGAAAGGAGCTGGCATCTCACTCTCTTTGAATCTTCTTTATCATGCTAGGATTAACAGGAAAAAGCAAAAAATTTCAGAATTGCACCTTGCAATGTGGAGATATTACTGTTTGTGCATTTACAATATTCATTGATTTTTGCCATTGAAAAACATGTTTTTCATATACCAGAAATGTTTGAAGCTACTGACTGAATGAAAGGAGCTGGCATCTCACTCTCTTTGAATCTTCTTTATCATGCTAGGATTAACAGGAAAAAGCTAAAAATTTCAGAATTGCACCGTGCAATGTGGAGATATTACTGTTTGTGCATTTACAATATTCATTGATTTTTTGCCATTGAAAAACATGTTTTTCATATACCAGAAATGTTTGAAGCTACTGACTGAATGAAAGGAGCTGGCATCTCACTCTCTTTGAATCTTCTTTATCATGCTAGGATTAGCAGGAAAAAGCAAAAAATTTCAGAATTGCACCTTGCAATGTGGAGATATTACTGTTTGTGCATTTACAATATTCATTGATTTTTGCCATTGAAAAACATGTTTTTCATATACCAGAAATGTTTGAAGCTACTGACTGAATGAAAGGAGCTGGCATCTCACTCTCTTTGAATCTTCTTTATCATGCTAGGATTAACAGGAAAAAGCAAAAAATTTCAGAATTGCACCTTGCAATGTGGAGATATTACTGTTTGTGCATTTACAATATTCATTGATTTTTGCCATTGAAAAACATGTTTTTCATATACCAGAAATGTTTGAAGCTACTGACTGAATGAAAGGAGCTGGCATCTCACTCTCTTTGAATCTTCTTTATCATGCTAGGATTAACAGGAAAAAGCTAAAAATTTCAGAATTGCACCTGTGCAATGTGGAGATATTACTGTTTGTGCATTTACAATATTCATTGATTTTTGCCATTGAAAAACATGTTTTTCATATACCAGAAATGTT
>NW_027371647.1:0-24945 GCF_046119375.1 Phyllobates terribilis
TAACCCTAGTTGTCCTGACGCTAACCCTAATTGTCCTGACGCTAACCCTAGTTGTCCTGACGCTAACCCTAGTTGTCGTGACGCTAACCCTAGTTGTCCTGACGCTAACCCTAGTTGTCCTGACGCTAACCCTAGTTGTCCTGACGCTAACCCTAGTTGTCCTGACGCTAAACCTAGTTGTCCTGACGATAACCCTAGTTGTCCTGACGCTAACCCTAGTTGTCCTGACTCTAACCCTAGTTGTCCTGACGCTAAACCCAGTTGTCCTGATGCTAACCCTAGTTGTCCTGACGCTAACCCTAGTTGTTCTGACGCTAACCCTAGTTGTCCTGACGCTAACCCTAGTTGTCCTGACGCTAACCCTAGTTGTCCTGGCGCTAACCCTAGTTGTCCTGACGCTAACTCTAGTTGTCCTGGCGCTAACCCTAGTTGTCCTGACGCTAACCATAGTTGTACTGACGCTAACCCTACATGTCCTGACGCTAACCCTAGTTGTCCTGACGCTAACCCTAGTTGTCCTGACGCTAACCCTAGTTGTCCTGACGCTAACCCTAGTTGTTCTGACGCTAACCCTAGTTGTCGTGACGCTAACCCTAGTTGTCCTGACGCTAACCCTAGTTGTGACGCTAACCCTAGTTGTCCTGACGCTAACCCTAGTTGTCCTGACGCTAACCCTAGTTGTCCTGATGCTAACCCTAGTTGTCCTGACGCTAACCCTAGTTGTTCTGACGCTAACCCTAGTTGTCCTGACGCTAACCCTAGTTGTCCTGACGCTAACCCTAGTTGTCCTGGCGCTAACCCTAGTTGTCCTGACGCTAACCCTAGTTGTCCTGACGCTAACCCTAGTTGTCCTGGCGCTAACCCTAGTTGTCGTGACGCTAACCCTAGTTGTCCTGACGCTAACCCTAGTTGTCCTGACGCTAACCCTATATGTCCTGACGCTAACCCTAGTTGTCCTGACGCTAACCCTAGTTGTCCTGACGCTAACCCTAGTTGTCCTTATGCTAACCCTACTTGTCCTGACGCTAACCCTAGTTGTCCTGACGCTAACCCTAGTTGTCCTGACGCTAACCCTAGTTGTCGTGACGCTAACCATAGTTGTCCTGACGCTAACCCTAGTTGTGACGCTAACCCTAGTTGTCCTGACGCTAACCCTAGTTGTCCTGACGCTAACCCTAGTTGTCCTGACTCTAACCCTAGTTGTCCTGACGCTAAACCTAGTTGTCCTGATGCTAACCCTAGTTGTCCTGACGCTAACCCTAGTTGTTCTGACGCTAACCCTAGTTGTACTGGCGCTAACCCTAGTTGTCCTGACGCTAACCCTAGTTGTCCTGACGCTAACCCTAGTTGTCCTGGCGCTAACCCTAGGTGTCGTGACGCTGACCCTAGTTGTCCTGACGCTAACCCTAGTTGTCCTGACGCTAACCCTACATGTCCTAACGCTAACCCTAGTTGTCCTGACGCTAACCCTAGTTGTCCTGACGCTAACCCTAGTTGTCCTGACGCTAACCCTACTTGTCCTGACGCTAACCCTAGTTGTCCTGACGCTAACCCTAGTTGTCCTGACGCTAACCCTACTTGTCCTGACGCTAACCCTAGTTGTCCTGACGCTAACCATAGTTGTCCTGACGCTAACCCTACTTGTCCTGACGCTAACCCTAGTTGTCCTGACGCTAACCCTACTTGTCCTGACGCTAACCCTACTTGTCCTGACGCTAACCCTACTTGTCCTGACGCTAACCCTACTTGTCCTGACACTAACCCTAGTTGTCCTGACGCTAACCCTAGTTGTCCTGACGCTAACCCTAGTTGTCCTGACGCTAACCCTAGTTGTCGTGACGCTAACCCTAGTTGTCCTGACGCTAACCCTAGTTGTCCTGACGCTAACCCTAGTTGTCCTGACTCTAACCCTAGTTGTCCTGACGCTAAACCTAGTTGTCCTGATGCTAACCCTAGTTGTCCTTACGCTAACCCTAGTTGTTCTGACGCTAACCCTAGTTGTCCTGACGCTAACCCTAGTTGTCCTGGCGCTAACCCTAGTTGTCCTGACGCTAACCCTAGTTGTCCTGACGCTAACCCTAGTTGTCCTGGCGCTAACCCTAGGTGTCGTGATGCTAACCCTAGTTGTCCTGACGCTAACCCTAGTTGTCCTGACGCTAACCCTAGTTGTCCTGACGCTAACCCTAGTTGTCCTGATGCTAACCCTAGTTGTCCTGACGCTAACCCTAGTTGTCCTGACGCTAACCCTACTTGTCCTGACGCTAACCCTAGTTCTCCTGACGCTAACCCTAGTTGTCCTGACGCTAACCCTACTTGTCCTGACGCTAACCCTAGTTGTCCTGACGCTAACCATAGTTGTCCTGACGCTAACCCTACTTGTCCTGACGCTAACCCTAGTTGTCCTAACGCTAACCCTAGTTGTCCTGACGCTAACCCTACTTGTCCTGACGCTAACCCTACTTGTCCTGACGCTAACCCTACTTGTCCTGACGCTAACCCTAGTTGTTCTGACGCTAACCCTAGTTGTCCTGACGCTAACCCTAGTTGTCCTGACGCTAACCCTATTTGTCCTGACGCTAACCCTAGTTGTCGTGACGCTAACCCTAGTTGTCCTGACGCTAACCCTAGTTGTGACGCTAACCCTAGTTGTCCTGACGCTAACCCTAGTTGTCCTGACGCTAAACCTAGTTGTTCTGACGCTAACCCTAGATGTCCTGACGCTAACCCTAGTTGTCCTGGCGCTAACCCTAGTTGTCCTGACGCTAACCCTAGTTGTCCTGGCGCTAACCCTAGTTGTCCTGACGCTAACCCTAGTTGTACTGACGCTAACCCTACATGTCCTGACGCTAACCCTAGTTGTCCTGACGCTAACCCTAGTTGTCCTGATGCTAACCCTAGTTGTTCTGACGCTAACCCTAGTTGTCGTGATGCTAACCCTAGTTGTCCTGACGCTAACCCTAGTTGTGACGCTAACCCTAGTTGTCCTGATGCTAACCCTAGTTGTCCTGACGCTAACCCTAGTTGTCCTGACGCTAACCCTAGTTGTCGTGACGCTAACCCTAGTGGTCCTGACGCTAACCCTAGTTGTCCTGACGCTAACCCTAGTTGTCCTGAAGCTATCCCTAGTTGTCCTGACGCTAACCCTAGTTGTTTTGACGCTAACCCTAGTTGTCCTGACGCTAACCCTAGTTGTCCTGACGCTAACCCTAGTTGTCCTGGCGCTAACCCTAGTTGTCCTTATGCTAACCCTAGTTGTCCTGACGCTAACCCTACTTGTCCTGACGCTAACCCTACTTGTCCTGACGCTAACCCTAGTTGTCCTGACGCTAACCCTAGTTGTCCTGACGCTAACCATAGTTGTTCTGACGCTAACCCTAGTTGTCCTGACGCTAACCCTAGTTGTCCTGACGCTAACCCTAGTTGTCCTGACGTTAACCCTAGTTGTCCTGACGCTAACCCTAGTTGTCCTGACGCTAACCCTAGTTGTCGTGACGCTAACCCTAGTTGTCCTGACGCTAACCCTAGTTGTGACGCTAACCCTAGTTGTCCTGACGCTAACCCTAGTTGTCCTGACGCTAACCCTAGTTGTCGTGACGCTAACCCTAGTTGTCCTGACGCTAACCCTAGTTGTCCTGACGCTAACCTTAGTTGTCCTGACTCTAACCCTAGTTGTCCTGACGCTAAACCTAGTTGTCCTGATGCTAACCCTAGTTGTCCTGAATCTAACCCTAGTTGTTCTGACGCTAACCCTAGTTGTCCTGACGCTAACCCTAGTTGTCCTGACGCTAACCCTAGTTGTCCTGGCGCTAACACTAGTTGTCCTGACGCTAACCCTAGTTGTCCTGGCGCTAACCCTAGTTGTCCTGACGCTAACCCTAGTTGTCCTGACGCTAACCCTAGTTGTCCTGACGCTAACCCTACATGTCCTGATGCTAACCCTAGTTGTCCTGACGCTAACCCTACTTGTCCTGACGCTAACCCTAGTTGTCCTGATGCTAACCCTACTTGTCCTGACGCTAACCCTAGTTGTCCTGACGCTAACCCTAGTTGTCCTGACGCTAACCCTAGTTGTCGTGACGCTAACCCTTGTTGTCCTGACGCTAACCCTACTTGTCCTGACGCCAACCCTAGTTGTCCTGACGCAAACCCTAGTTGTCCTGACGCTAACCCTACTTGTCCTGGCGCTAACCCTACTTGTCCTGACGCTAACCCTAGTTGTCCTGACGCTAACCCTAGTTGTCCTGACGCTAACCCTAGTTGTCCTGACGCTAACCCTAGTTGTCCTGACTAGTGTTGAGCCACCCCCGTAGTGTTCGGGTTCGGTTCGGTTCGTCGAACACCGGGATGTTCGAGGAACTGTTCGTCGAACTGTTCGTCGAACACCTTAGAACACCGTCGAACACCGTTAAAACCAATGGCAGGCAAACAAAAACACATAGAAACACATAGAAAACACGTTCAAAGGTGTCCAAAAGCTGACAAACTGCTCAGAAGACGCTTTCTTTAAAAAAGCCGGCCGGCAATTCAGCAGCGGCATACACCGGTACCCGACAATTTAGGCAAGAAGGAATAGAGCCTCACACATAGATTAGATAGATAGAAACATGTAAGTCACATATATATGAAGTACAGTGACAGTGTTGCTTACTGTACTTGTCATTTAGTGTAAAGGATTTATTAAAAAATATAATAGTGTTTTCATGCACTGTCTCTTTAAAAAAGCCGGCCGGCAATTCAGCAACTGTACCCGACAATTTATAACAGACAGAATAGAGCTTCACACATAGATTAGATAGATAGAAACATGTCAGTCACATATATATGAAGTACAGTGATAGTGTTAGTTACTGTACTTGTCATTTAGTATTAAAATAAAGGATTTATTATTAAAAAAAATTGGCGTGGGGTTCCCCTTAATTTTAGTCTCTAGCGGAGGTTAAGCAGACAGCTGGGGCAGATGTTTGAAGCCTGGGAAGGGGGTAATACCCACGGAGCTTCCCAGGCTACTAATATGAGCCCCCAGCTGAATACCTAGCCTTTACTAGCTATTAAAATGGGGGACCCCCCCAAAAAAATGACGTGGGGTCCCCCCTAATTTAATAGCTAGCAAAGGCTAGGCAGACAGCTGGGGGCTGATATTAATAGCCCAGGAAGGGTGCCATGAATATTGGCCCCCTCCCAGGCTAGAAACACCAGCCATCAGCCGCCCCAGAAATGGCGCATTCATAGGATGCGCCAATTCTGGCACTTAGCCTCGCTCTTCCACGCTGCCCTGTAGCGGTGGCAGGGGGTAATAGGGCTGGGGTTGATGTCAGCTTATAATGCCAGCTGACATCAAGCCCAGGTTAGTAATGGAGAGGCGTCTATAAGACACCCCCATTACTAACCCCATAGTTAAAGTTAAAAGAAAACACAAAAACCCAGAATAAAGTCCTTTAATTGAAATAAAGACACAATCCTTTATTGTTCTAAATTAAACCATACTTACCGTCACGCCCATTCCAGCTGAAGACAACGATCTCCTGCAATAAAAGAAAAATAATAAAGCAACATCATCCTTACCTTTCCATGGTTCCCACGACAGCTTCAGCTCTGCTACATCGAGATGACAGGCTGGACCGCAGCAGAAAGCTGCCATCCAGCCTGTCATCCCGCAGACACTGAGAAGCGCAGGCTTGCTTGCGCTCTGCAGTGTCTGGCTGTGACGGCATAATAAAATGAGACGAGTTCATGTCCAATGAACTCGGCGCACCTCATGCACGTCACTGACAGCGTGGAAAAATTCTCATGCTGAAGCGCTGAGTGCAGGAGAATTCTCCCACGCTGTCAGTGACGTGCATAAGGTGAGCTCATGTCCAATGAACTCAGCTCACCTCCTGCACGTCACTGACAGCGTGGGAGAATTCTCCTGCACTCAGCGCTTCAGCGTGAGAATTCTCCCACGCTGAAGTGCTGAGTGCAGGATAATTTTCCCACGCTGTCAGTGACGTGCATAAGGTGAGCTCATGTCCAATGAACTCAGCTCACCTCCTGCACGTCACTGACAGCGTGGGAGAATTCTCCTGCACTCAGCGCTTCAGTGTGAGAATTCTCCTACGCTGAAGCGCTGAGTGCAGTAGAATTTTCCCACGCTGTCAGTGACGTGCATGAGGTGAGCCGAGTTCATTGGACATTAACTCGGCTCATCTGGATGCCCTCACAGATAGACACTGTGGAGCGCAAGCGCGCCTGCGCTTCTCAGTGTCTGCGGGATGACAGGCTGGATGGCAGCGTTATGCTGCGGTCCAGCCTGTCATCTCGATGTAGCAGAGCTGAAGCTGTCGTGGGAACCATGGAAAGGTAAGGATGATGTTGCTTTATTATTTTTCTTTTATTTCAGGAGATCGTTGGCTTCAGCTGGAATGGGCGTGACGGTAAGTATGGTTTAATTTAGAACAATAAAGAATTGTGTGTTTATTTCAATTAAAGGACTTTTTTCTGCGTGTTGTGTTTTTTTTAAATACTTTACTAGAAATTCATGGTGGTCATGTCTAATATTGGCGTGACCCCATGAATTTTGGGCTTAGGGCCAGCTGATAATGCCAAGCTGGCCCTAACCCCTTTATTACCCAGTGAGCCACCGCATCAGGGCCCTGGATGAGTTGGGTACAGCGCCAGAAGATGGCGCTTCTATGAACGCGCCATTTTCCGGGGTGGCTGCGGACTGCAATTTGCAGCTGGGGTGGCCCAGAAAGCTTGGGCCTCCCTGCGCTGCGGATTCCAGCCCCCAGCTGCATAGTTGTACCTGGCTGGACACAAAAACAGGGCGAAGCCCCACGTCAATTTTCTTTAAATTATTTCATGAAATAATTAAGAAAAAAAGGGCTTCCCTATATTGTTGTGTCCGGCCAGGTACAAATAGGCAGCTGGTGGTTGGGGGCAGCCCGTTCCTGCCTGCTGCACCTGACTGGACACAAATATAGTGCGAAGCCCCACGTCAATTTTTTTTTAATTATTTCATGAATTTCCTGAAATAATTTAAAAAAATTGAAGTGGGGCTTCGCACTATATTTGTGTCCAGCCAGGTACAGCAGGCAGGAATGGGCTGCCCCCAACCACCAGCTGCCTATTTGTACCTGGCCGGACACAACAATATAGGGAAGGCCTTTTTTTCTTAATTATTTCATGAATTTCATGAAATAATTAAAAAAAAATACGTGGGGCTTCGCCCTATTTTTGTGTCCAGCCAGGTACAACTATGCAGCTGGGGGCTGGAATCCGCAGCGCAGGGAGGCCCAAGCTTTCTGGGCCCCCCCCCGCTGCAAATTGCAGTCCGCAGCCACCCCGGAAAATGGCGCGTTCATAGAAGCGCCATCTTCTGGCGCTGTACCCAACTCATCCAGGGCCCTGGTGCGGTGGCTCACTGGGTAATAAAGGGGTTAGGGCCAGCTTGGTATTATCAGCTGGCCCCAAGCCCAAAATTCATGGGGTCACGCCAGTATTAGACATGACCGCCATGAATTTCTAGTAAAGTATTTAAAAAAAACACAACACCCAGAATAAAGTCCTTTAATTGAAATAAACACACAATTCTTTATTGTTCTAAATTAAACCATACTTACCGTCACGCCCATTCCAGCTGAAGCCAACGATCTCCTGCAATAAAAGAAAAATAATAAACCAACCTCATCCTTACCTTTCCATGGTTCCCACGACAGCTTCAGCTCTGCTACATCGAGATGACAGGCTGGACCGCAGCAGAACGCTGCCATCCAGCCTGTCATGCCGCAGACACTGAGAAGAGCAGGCATGCTTGCGCTCCTCAGTGTCTCGCTGTGACGGCATAAAGATGAGCCGAGGTCATGTCCAATGAACTCAGCTCACCTCATGCACCTCACTGACAGCGTGGGAAAATTCTCCTGCACTCAGCACTTCAGCGTGAGAATTCTCCCACGCTGTCAGTGACGTGCATGAGGTGAGCCGAGTTCATTGGACATGACCTCGGCTCATCTTTATGCCGTCACAGAGAGACAATGTGGAGCGCAAGCAAGCCTGCTCTTCTCAGTGTCTGCGGGATGACAGGCTGGATGGCAGCGTTCTGCTGCGGTCCAGCCTGTCATCTCGATGTAGCAGAGCTGAAGCTGTCGTGGGAACCATGGAAAGGTAAGGATGAGGTTGCTTTATTATTTTATTTTTATTACAGGAGATCGTTGGCTTCAGCTGGAATGGGCGTGACGGTAAGTATGGTTTAATTTAGAACAATAAAGAATTGTGTCTTTATTTCAATTAAAGGACTTTATTCTGGGTGTTTGTGTTTTTTTTAACTTTGACTATGGGGTTAGTAATGGGGGTGTCTTATAGACGCCTCTCCATTACTAACCTGGGCTTGATGTCAGCTGGCATTATAAGCTGACATCAACCCCAGCCCTATTACCCCCTGCCACCGCACCAGGGCAGCGTGGAAGAGCGAGGCTAAGTGCCAGAATTGGCGCATCCTATGGATGCGCCATTTCTGCGGCGGCTGACGGCTGGTGTTTCTAGCCTGGGAGGGGGCCAATATTCATGGCTCCCTTCCTGGGCTGTTAATATCAGCCCCCAGCTGTCTGCCTAGCCTTTGCTAGCTATTAAATTAGGTGGGACCCCACGTCATTTTTTTGGGGGGGTCCCCCATTTTAATAGCTAGTAAAGGCTATGTATTCAGCTGGGGGCTGATATTAGTAGCCTGGGAAGCTCCGTGGGTATTACCCCCTTCCCAGGCTTCAAACATCTGCCCCAGCTGTCTGCTTAACCTCCGCTAGAGCCTAAAATTAAGGGGAACCCCACGCCAATTTTTTTTAATAATAAATCCTTTATTTTAATACTAAATGACAAGTACAGTAACCAACACTATCACTGTACTTCATATATATGTGACTGACATGTTTCTATCTATCTAATCTATGTGTGAAGCTCTATTCTGTCTGTTATAAATTGTCGGGTACAGATGCTGAATTGCCGGCCGGCTTTCTTAAAGAGAAGGTGCATGAAAACACTATTATTTTTTTTAATAAATCCTTTACACTAAATGACAAGTACAGTAAGCAACACTGTCACTGTACTTCATTTATATGTGACTTACATGTTTCTATCTATCTAATCTATGTGTGATTCTCTATTCCTTCTATTCTAAATTGTTGGGTACAGTTGCTGAATTGCCGGCCGGCTTTTTTAAAGAGACAGTGCATGAAAACACTATTATTTTTTTTGATAAATCCTTTACGCTAAATGACAAGTACAGTAAGCAGCACTTTCACTGTACTTCGTATATATGTGGCTGACATCTTTATATCTATCTAATCTATGTGTGAAGCTCTATTCTTTCGGTTCTAAATTGTCGGGTACCGGTGTATGCCGCTGCTGAATTGCCGGCTTTTCATGTTTCACTGTTGGCACTGTTCCCATCGATTTGGGCAATCACTGTAATGCCACAACCACCATGGCTGTGGCATTACAGTGAGTGGCAGGCAATCCCTGCATGATTGGTGCTCTAAATAGCGCCAGACATGCAGGACACGCTTTTGGTGCACGAACAGTTATCGAACATAACCTCGAACAGCCGAATTTTTTGCAAATCGTTCGGGTTCGTTGAACAACTCGAACACCGCCCAAAACAGCTCGAATTTGAGATTGGCGAACAGTTCTAGTCGAACAACGCTCATCTCTAGTCCTGACGCTAACCCTAGTTGTCCTGACGCTAACCCTAGTTGTCCTGACCCTAACCCTAGTTGTCCTGACGCTAATCCTAGTTGTCCTGACGCTAACCCTAGTTGTCCTGACGCTAACCCTAGTTGTCCTGACGCTAACCCTAGTTGTCCTGACGCTAACCCTACTTGTCCTGACGCTAACCCTACTTGTCCTGACGCTAACCCTAGTTGTCCTGACGCTAACCCTACTTGTCCTGACGCTAACCCGATTTGTCCTGACGCTAACCCGAGTTGTCCTGACGCTAACCCTAGTTGTCCTGACGCTAACCCGAGTTGTCCTGACGTTAACCCGAGTTGTCCTGACGCTAACCCGAGTTGTCCTGACGCTAACCCTAGTTGTCCTGACGCTAACCCTAGTTGTCCTGACGCTAACCCGATTTGTCCTGACGCTAACCCGAGTTGTCCTGACGCTAACCCTAGTTGTCCTGACGCTAACCCGAGTTGTCCTGACGCTAACCCGAGTTGTCCTGACGCTAACCCGAGTTGTCCTGACCCTAACCCTAGTTGTCCTGACGCTAACCCTACTTGTCCTGACGCTAACCCTACTTGTCCTGACGCTAACCCTAGTTGTCCTTACGCTAACCCTAGTTGTCCTGACGCTAACCCTAGTTGTCCTGACGCTAACCCTAGTTGTTGTGACGCTAACCCTAGTTGTCGTGACGCTAACCCTAGTTGTCCTGACGCTAACCCTAGTTGTCCTGACGCTAACCCTAGTTGTCCTGACGCTAACCCTAGTTGTCGTGACGCTAACCCTAGTTGTCCTGACGCTAACCCTAGTTGTCGTGACGCTAACCCTAGGTGTCCTGACGCTAACCCTAGTTGTCGTGACGCTAACCCTAGTTGTCCTGACGCTAACCCTAGTTGTCCTGACGCTAACCCTAGTTGTCCTGTCGCTAACCCTAGTTGTCCTGACGCTAACCCTAGTTGTCCTGACGCTAACCCTAGTTGTCCTGACGCTAACCCTAGTTGTCGTGACGTTAACCCTAGTTGTCCTGATGCTAACCCTAGTTGTCGTGACGCTAACCCTAGTTGTCCTGACGCTAACCCTACTTGTCCTGACGCTAACCCTACTTGTCCTGACGCTAACCCTAGTTGTCCTGACGCTAACCCTAGTTGTCCTGACGCTAAACCTAGTTGTCCTGACGCTAACACTAGTTGTACTGACGCTAACCCTAGTTGTCCTGACGCTAACCCTAGTCGTCCTGACGCTAACCCTAGTCGTCCTGACGCTAACCCTAGTTGTCCTGACGCTAACCCTACTTGTCCTGACGCTAACCCTACTTGTCCTGACGCTAACCCTACTTGTCCTGACGCTAACCCTACTTGTCCTGACGCTAACCCTAGTTGTCCTGACGCTAACTCTAGTTGTCCTGACGCTAACCCTACTTGTCCTGACGCTAACCCTAGTTGTCCTGACGATAACCCTAGTTGTCCTGACGGTAACCCTAGTTGTCCTGACGGTAACCCTACTTGTCCTGACGCTAACCCTAGTTGTCCTGACGCTAACCCTAGTTATCCTGACGCTAACCCTAGTTGTCCTGACGCTAACCCTACTTGTCCTGACGCTAACCCTACTTGTCCTGACGCTAACCCTAGTTGTCCTGACGCTAACCATAGTTGTCCTGACGCTAACCCTAGTTGTCCTGACGCTAACCCTAGTTGTCCTGACGCTAACACTAATTGTCCTGACGCTAACCCTAGTTGTCCTGACGCTAACCCTAGTTGTCCTGACGCTAACCCTAGTTGTCCTGACGCTAACCCTACTTGTCCTGACGCTAACCCTACTTGTCCTGACGCTAACGCTAGTTGTGCTGACGCTAACCCTAGTTGTCCTGACGCTAACCCTAGTTGTCCTGACGCTAACACTAGTTGTCCTGACGCTAACCCTAGTTTTCCTGACGCTAACCCTAGTTGTCCTGACGCTAACCCTAGTCGTCCTGACGCTAACCCTAGTTGTCCTGACGCTAACCTTAGTTGTCCTGACGCTAACCCTAGTTGTCGTGACGCTAACCCTAGTTGTCGTGACGCTAACCCTAGTTGTCCTGACGCTAACCCTAGTTGTCGTGACGCTAACCCTAGTTGTCCTGATGCTAACCCTAGTTGTTGTGACGCTAACCCTAGTTGTCCTGACGCTATCCCTAGTTGTCCTGACGCTAACCCTAGTTGTCCTGACGCTAACCCTAGTTGTCCTGACGCTAACCCTAGTTGTCCTGACGCTAACCCTAGTTGTCCCGACGCTAACCCTAGTTGTCCCGACGCTAACCCTAGTTGTCCTGACGCTAACCCTAGTTGTCCTGACGCTAACCATAGTTGTCCTGACGCTAACCCTAGTTGTCCTGACGCTAAACCTAGTTGTCCTGACGCTAACCTTAGTTGTCCTAACGCTAACCCTAGTTGTCCTGACGCTAACCCTAGTTGTACTGAAGCTAACCCTAGTTGTCCTGACGCTAACCCTAGTTGTCCTGACGCTAACCCTAGTTGTCCTGACGCAAACCCTAATTGTCCTGACGCTAACCCTAGTTGTCCTGATGCTAACCCTAGTTGTCCTGACGGTAACCCTAGTTGTCCTGACGCTAACCCAAGTTGTCCTGACGCTAACCCTAGTTGTCCTGACGCTAACCCTAGCTGTCGTGACGCTAACCCTAGTTGTCCTGACGCTAACCCTAGTTGTCCTGACGCTAACCCTAGTTATCGTGACGCTAACCCTAGTTGTCCCGACGCTAACCCCAGTTGTCCCGACGCTAACCCTAGTTGTCCCGACGCTAACCCTAGATGTCCCGACGCTAACCCTAGTTGTCCCGACACTAACCCTAGTTGTCCTGACGCTAACCCTAGTTGTCCTGACGCTAACCCTAGTTGTCCTGACGCTAACCCTAGTTCTCCTGACGCTAACCCTAGTTGTCCTGATGCTAACCCTAGTTGTCCTGACGCTAACCCTAGTTGTCCCGACGCTAACCCTAGTTGTCCCGACGCTAACCCTAGTTGTCCTGACGCTAACCCTAGTTGTATTGACGCTAACACTAACTGTCCTGACGCTAACCCTAGTTGTCCTGACGCTAACCCTAGTTGTCGTGACGCTAACCCTAGTTGTCCCGACGCTAACCCTAGTTGTCCCGACGCTAACCCTAGTTGTCCCGACGCTAACCCTAGTTGTCCTGACGCTAACTCTAATTGTCCTGACGCTAACCCTAGTTGTCCTGACGCTAACCCTAGTTGTCCTGACGCTAACCCTACTTGTCCTGAAGCTAACCCTACTTGTCCTGACGCTAACCCTAGTTGTCCTGACGCTAACCCTACTTGTCCTGACGCTAACCCTAGTTGTCCTGACGCTAACCCTAGTTGTCCTGACGCTAACCCTAGTTGTCCTGACGCTAACCCTACTTGTCCTAACGCTAACCCTACTTGTCCTGACGCTAACCCTACTTGTCCTGACGCTAACCCTAGTTGTCCTGACGCTAACTCTAGTTGTCCTGACGCTAACACTAATTGTCCTGACGCTAACCCTAGTTGTCCTGACGCTAACCCTAGTTGTCCTGACGCTAACCCTAGTTGTCCCGACGCTAACCCTAGTTGTCCCGACGCTAACCCTAGTTGTCCTGACGCTAACCCTAGTTGTCCTGACGCTAACCATAGTTGTCCTGACGCTAACCCTAGTTGTCCTGAAGCTAACCCTAGTTGTCCTGACGCTAACCTTAGTTGTCCTAACGCTAACCCTAGTTGTCCTGACGCTAACCCTAGTTGTACTGAAGCTAACCCTAGTTGTCCTGACGCTAACCCTAGATGTCCTGACGCTAACCCTAGTTGTCCTGACGCTAACCCTAGTTGTCCTGACGCTAACCCTAATTGTCCTGACGCTAACCCTAGTTGTCCTGATGCTAACCCTAGTTGTCCTGACGGTAACCCTAGTTGTCCTGACGCTAACCCTAGTTGTCCTGACGCTAACCCTAGTTGTCCTGACGCTAACCCTAGTTGTCGTGACGCTAACCCTAGTTGTCCTGACGCTAACCCTAGTTGTCCTGACGCTAACCCTAGTTGTCCTGACGCTAACCCCAGTTGTCCCGACGCTAACCCTAGTTGTCCCGACGCTAACCCTAGATGTCCCGACGCTAACCCTAGTTGTCCCGACACTAACCCTAGTTGTCCTGACGCTAACCCTAGATGTCCTGACGCTAACCCTAGTTGTCCTGACGCTAACCCTAGTTGTCCTGATGCTAACCCTAGTTGTCGTGACGCTAACCCTAGTTGTCCCGACGCTAACCCTAGTAGTCCCAACGCTAACCCTAGTTGTCCTGACGCTAACCCTAGTTGTATTGACGCTAACACTAACTGTCCTGACGCTAACCCTAGTTGTCCTGACGCTAACCCTAGTTGTCCCGACGCTAACCCTAGTTGTCCCGACGCTAACCCTAGTTGTCCTGACGCTAACCCTAGTTGTCCTGACGCTAACTCTAATTGTCCTGACGCTAACCCTAGTTGTCCTGACGCTAACCCTAGTTGTCCTGACGCTAACCCTACTTGTCCTGAAGCTAACCCTAATTGTCCTGACGCTAACCCTAGTTGTCCTGACGCTAACCCTACTTGTCCTGACGCTAACCCTAGTTGTCCTGACGCTAACCCTAGTTGTCCTGACGCTAACCCTACTTGTCCTGACGCTAACCCTACTTGTCCTGACGCTAACCCTACTTGTCCTGACGCTAACCCTAGTTGTCCTGACGCTAACTCTAGTTGTCCTGACGCTAACACTAATTGTCCTGATGCTAACCCTAGTTGTCCTGACGCTAACCCTAGTTGTCCTGTTGCTAACTCTACTTGTCCTGACGATAACCCTACTTGTCCTGACGCTAACCCTAGTTGTCCTGACGCTAACCCTAGTTGTCCTGACGCTAACACTAGTTGTCCTGACGCTAACCCTAGTTGTCCTGACGCTAACCCTAGTTGTCCTGACCCTAACCCTAGTTGTCCTGACGCTAATCCTAGTTGTCCTGACGCTAACCCTAGTTGTCCTGACGCTAACCCTAGTTGTCCTGACGCTAACCCTAGTTGTATTGACGCTAACACTAACTGTCCTGACGCTAATCCTAGTTGTCCTGACGCTAACCCTAGTTGTCCTGACGCTAACCCTAGTTGTCCCAACGCTAACCCTAGTTGTCCTGACACTAACCCTAGTTGTATTGACGCTAACACTAACTGTCCTGACGCTAACCCTAGTTGTCCTGACGCTAACCCTAGTTGTCGTGACGCTAACCCTAGTTGTCCCGACGCTAACCCTAGTTGTCCCGACGCTAACCCTAGTTGTCCTGATGCTAACCCTAGTTGTCCTGACGCTAACCCTAGTTGTCCTGACGCTAACCCTAGTTGTCCTGACGCTAACCCTAGTTGTCCTGACGCTAACTCTAGTTGTCCTGACGCTAACACTAATTGTCCTGATGCTAACCCTAGTTGTCCTGACGCTAACCCTAGTTGTCCTGTTGCTAACTCTACTTGTCCTGACGCTAACCCTACTTGTCCTGACGCTAACCCTAGTTGTCCTGATGCCAACCCTAGTTGTCCTGACGCTAACCCTAGTTGTCCTGACGCTAACCCTAGTTGTCCTGACGCTAACCCTAGTTGTCCTGACCCTAACCCTAGTTGTCCTGACGCTAATCCTAGTTGTCCTGACGCTAACCCTAGTTGTCCTGACGCTAACCCTAGATGTCCTGATGCTAACCCTACTTGTCCTGACGCTAACCCTAGTTGTCCTGACGCTAACCCGAGTTGTCCTGACGCTAACCCGAGTTGTCCTGACGCTAACCCTAGTTGTCCTGACGCTAACCCTAGTTGTCCTGATGCTAACCCGATTTGTCCTGACGCTAACCCGAGTTGTCCTGACGCTAACCCTAGTTGTCCTGACGCTAACCCGAGTTGTCCTGACGTTAACCCGAGTTGTCCTGACGCTAACCCGAGTTGTCCTGACGCTAACCCTAGTTGTCCTGACGCTAACCCTAGTTGTCCTGACGCTAACCCGATTTGTCCTGACGCTAACCCGAGTTGTCCTGACGCTAACCCTAGTTGTCCTGACGCTAACCTGAGTTGTCCTGACGCTAACCCGAGTTGTCCTGACCCTAACCCTAATTGTCCTGACGCTAACCCTACTTGTCCTGACGCTAACCCTAGTTGTCCTGACGCTAACCCTAGTTGTCCTGACGCTAACCCTAGTTGTTGTGACGCTAACCCTAGTGGTCGTGACGCTAACCCTAGTTGTCCTGACGCTAACCCTAGTTGTCCTGACGCTAACCCTAGTTGTCCTGACGCTAACCCTAGTTGTCGTGACGCTAACCTTAGGTGTCCTGACGCTAACCCTAGTTGTCGTGACGCTAACCCTAGTTGTCCTGACGCTAACCCTAGTTGTCCTGACGCTAACCCTAGTTGTCCTGACGCTAACCCTAGTTGTCCTGACGCTAACCCTAGTTGTCCTGACGCTAACCCTAGTTGTCGTGACGCTAACCCTAGTTGTCCTGACGCTAACCCTAGATGTCCTGACGCTAACCCTAGTTGTCCTGACGCTAACCCTAGTTGTCCTGATGCTAACCCTAGTTGTCGTGACGCTAACACTAGTTGTCCTGACGCTAACCCTAGTTGTCGTGACGCTAACCCTAGTTGTCCTGACGCTAACCCTACTTGTCCTGACGCTAACCCTACTTGTCCTGACGCTAACCCTAGTTGTCCTGACGCTAACCCTAGTTGTCCTGACGCTAAACCTAGTTGCCCTGACGCTAACACTAGTTGTCCTGACGCTAACCCTAGTTGTCCTGACGCTAACCCTAGTCGTCCTGACGCTAACCCTACTTGTCCTGACGCTAACCCTACTTGTCCTGACGCTAACCCTAGTTGTCCTGACGCTAACTCTAGTTGTCCTGACGCTAACCCTACTTGTCCTGACGCTAACCCTAGTTGTCCTGACGATAACCCTAGTTGTCCTGACGCTAACCCTACTTGTCCTGACGCTAACCCTAGTTGTCCTGACGCTACCCCTAGTTGTCCTGACGCTAACCCTAGTTATCCTGACGCTAACCCTAGTTGTCCTGACGCTAACCCTACTTGTCCAGACGCTAACCCTACTTGTCCTGACGCTAACCCTACTTGTCCTGACGCTAACCCTAGTTGTCCTGACGCTAACCATAGTTGTCCTGACGCTAACCCTAGTTGTCCTGACGCTAACCCTAGTTGTCCTGACGCTAACACTAATTGTCCTGACTCTAACCCTAGTTGTCCTGACGCTAACCCTAGTTGTCCTGACGCTAACCCTAGTTGTCCTGACGCTAACCCTACTTGTCCTGACGCTAACCCTAGTTGTCCTGACGCTAACCCTAGTTGTCCTGACGCTAAACCTAGTTGTCCTGATGCTAACACTAGTTGTCCTGACGCTAACCCTAGTTTTCCTGACGCTAACCCTAGTTGTCCTGACGCTAACCCTAGTCGTCCTGACGCTAACCCTAGTTGTCCTGACGCTAACCTTAGTTGTCCTGACGCTAACCCTAGTTGTCGTGACGCTAACCCTAGTTGTCGTGACGCTAACCCTAGTTGTCCTGACGCTAACCCTAGTTGTCCTGACGATAACCCTAGTTGTCCTGACGCTAACCCTACTTGTCCTGACGCTAACCCTAGTTGTCCTGACGCTACCCCTAGTTGTCCTGACGCTACCCCTAGTTGTCCTGACGCTAACCCTAGTTATCCTGACGCTAACCCTAGTTGTCCTGACGCTAACCCTACTTGTCCTGACGCTAACCCTACTTGTCCTGACGCTAACCCTAGTTGTCCTGACGCTAACCCTACTTGTCCTGACGCTAACCCTACTTGTCCTGACGCTAACCCTAGTTGTCCTGACGCTAACCCTACTTGTCCTGACGCTAACCCGATTTGTCCTGACGCTAACCCGAGTTGTCCTGACGCTAACCCTAGTTGTCCTGACGCTAACCCGAGTTGTCCTGACGTTAACCCGAGTTGTCCTGACGCTAACCCGAGTTGTCCTGACGCTAACCCTAGTTGTCCTGACGCTAACCCTAGTTGTCCTGACGCTAACCCGATTTGTCCTGACGCTAACCCGAGTTGTCCTGACGCTAACCCTAGTTGTCCTGACGCTAACCCTAGTTGTCCTGACGCTAACCCGAGTTGTCCTGACGCTAACCCGAGTTGTCCTGACGCTAACCCGAGTTGTCCTGACCCTAACCCTAGTTGTCCTGACGCTAACCCTACTTGTCCTGACGCTAACCCTACTTGTCCTGACGCTAACCCTAGTTGTCCTGACGCTAACCCTAGTTGTCCTGACGCTAACCCTAGTTGTCCTGACGCTAACCCTAGTTGTCCTGACGGTAACCCTAGTTGTCCTGACGCTAACCCTAGTTGTCCTGACGCTAACCCTAGTTGTCCTGACGCTAACCCTAGCTGTCGTGACGCTAACCCTAGTTGTCCTGACGCTAACCCTAGTTGTCCTGACGCTAACCCTAGTTATCCTGACGCTAACCCTAGTTGTCCCGACGCTAACCCTAGTTGTCCCGACGCTAACCCTAGTTGTCCCGACGCTAACCCTAGATGTCCCGACGCTAACCCTAGTTGTCCCGACACTAACCCTAGTTGTCCTGACGCTAACCCTAGTTGTCCTGACGCTAACCCTAGTTGTCCTGACGCTAACCCTAGTTCTCCTGACGCTAACCCTAGTTGTCCTGATGCTAACCCTAGTTGTCCTGACGCTAACCCTAGTTGTCCCGACGCTAACCCTAGTTGTCCCGACGCTAACCCTAGTTGTCCTGACGCTAACACTAACTGTCCTGACGCTAACCCTAGTTGTCCTGACGCTAACCCTAGTTGTCGTGACGCTAACCCTAGTTGTCCCGACGCTAACCCTAGTTGTCCCGACGCTAACCCTAGTTGTCCCGACGCTAACCCTAGTTGTCCTGACGCTAACTCTTATTGTCCTGACGCTAACCCTAGTTGTCCTGACGCTAACCCTAGTTGTCCTGACGCTAACCCTACTTGTCCTGAAGCTAACCCTACTTGTCCTGACGCTAACCCTAGTTGTCCTGACGCTAACCCTACTTGTCCTGACGCTAACCCTAGTTTACCTGACGCTAACCCTAGTTGTCCTGACGCTAACCCTAGTTGTCCTGACGCTAACCCTACTTGTCCTGACGCTAACCCTACTTGTCCTGACGCTAACCCTACTTGTCCTGACGCTAACCCTAGTTGTCCTGACGCTAACTCTAGTTGTCCTGACGCTAACACTAATTGTCCTGACGCTAACCCTAGTTGTCCTGACGCTAACCCTAGTTGTCCTGACGCTAACCCTAGTTGTCCCGACGCTAACCCTAGTTGTCCCGACGCTAACCCTAGTTGTCCTGACGCTAACCCTAGTTGTCCTGACGCTAACCATAGTTGTCCTGACGCTAACCCTAGTTGTCCTGAAGCTAACCCTAGTTGTCCTGACGCTAACCTTAGTTGTCCTAACGCTAACCCTAGTTGTCCTGACGCTAACCCTAGTTGTACTGAAGCTAACCCTAGTTTTCCTGACGCTAACCCTAGTTGTCCTGACGCTAACCCTAGTTGTCCTGACGCTAACCCTAGTTGTCCTGACGCTAACCCTAATTGTCCTGACGCTAACCCTAGTTGTCCTGATGCTAACCCTAGTTGTCCTGACGGTAACCCTAGTTGTCCTGACGCTAACCCTAGTTGTCCTGACGCTAACCCTAGTTGTCCTGACGATAACCCTAGTTGTCGTGACGCTAACCCTAGTTGTCCTGACGCTAACCCTAGTTGTCCTGACGCTAACCCTAGTTGTCCTGACGCTAACCCTAGTTGTCCCGACGCTAACCCTAGTTGTCCCGACGCTAACCCTAGATGTCCCGACGCTAACCCTAGTTGTCCCGACACTAACCCTAGTTGTCCTGACGCTAACCCTAGATGTCCTGACGCTAACCCTAGTTGTCCTGACGCTAACCCTAGTTGTCCTGATGCTAACCCTAGTTGTCGTGACGCTAACCCTAGTTGTCCCGACGCTAACCCTAGTTGTCCCAACGCTAACCCTAGTTGTCCTGACGCTAACCCTAGTTGTATTGACGCTAACACTAACTGTCCTGACGCTAACCCTAGTTGTCCTGACGCTAACCCTAGTTGTCGTGACGCTAACCCTAGTTGTCCCGACGCTAACCCTAGTTGTCCCGACGCTAACCCTAGTTGTCCTGACGCTAACCCTAGTTGTCCTGACGCTAACTCTAATTGTCCTGACGCTAACCCTAGTTGTCCTGACGCTAACCCTAGTTGTCCTGACGCTAACCCTACTTGTCCTGAAGCTAACCCTAATTGTCCTGACGCTAACCCTAGTTGTCCTGACGCTAACCCTACTTGTCCTGACGCTAACCCTAGTTGTCCTGACGCTAACCCTAGTTGTCCTGACGCTAACCCTACTTGTCCTGACGCTAACCCTACTTGTCCTGACGCTAACCCTACTTGTCCTGACGCTAACTCTAGTTGTCCTGACGCTAACACTAATTGTCCTGATGCTAACCCTAGTTGTCCTGACGCTAACCCTAGTTGTCCTGTTGCTAACTCTACTTGTCCTGACGCTAACCCTACTTGTCCTGACGCTAACCCTAGTTGTCCTGACGCCAACCCTAGTTGTCCTGACGCTAACCCTAGTTGTCCTGACGCTAACACTAGTTGTCTTGACGCTAACCCTAGTTGTCCTGACGCTAACCCTAGTTGTCCTGACCCTAACCCTAGTTGTCCTGACGCTAATCCTAGTTGTCCTGACGCTAACCCTAGTTGTCCTGACGCTAACCCTAGTTGTCCTGACGCTAACCCTAGTTGTATTGACGCTAACACTAACTGTCCTGACGCTAATCCTAGTTGTCCTGACGCTAACCCTAGTTGTCCTGACGCTAACCCTAGTTGTCCCAACGCTAACCCTAGTTGTCCTGACACTAACCCTAGTTGTATTGACGCTAACACTAACTGTCCTGACGCTAACCCTAGTTGTCCTGACGCTAACCCTAGTTGTCGTGACGCTAACCCTAGTTGTCCCGACGCTAACCCTAGTTGTCCCGACGCTAACCCTAGTTGTCCTGACGCTAACCCTAGTTGTCCTGACGCTAACCCTAGTTGTCCTGACGCTAACCCTAGTTGTCCTGACGCTAACTCTAGTTGTCCTGACGCTAACACTAATTGTCCTGATGCTAACCCTAGTTGTCCTGACGCTAACCCTAGTTGTCCTGTTGCTAACTCTACTTGTCCTGACGCTAACCCTACTTGTCCTGACGCTAACCCTAGTTGTCCTGATGCCAACCCTAGTTGTCCTGACGCTAACCCTAGTTGTCCTGACGCTAACCCTAGTTGTCCTGACGCTAACCCTAGTTGTCCTGACCCTAACCCTAGTTGTCCTGACGCTAATCCTAGTTGTCCTGACGCTAACCCTAGTTGTCCTGACGCTAACCCTAGATGTCCTGATGCTAACCCTACTTGTCCTGACGCTAACCCTAGTTGTCCTGACGCTAACCCGAGTTGTCCTGACGCTAACCCGAGTTGTCCTGACGCTAACCCTAGTTGTCCTGACGCTAACCCTAGTTGTCCTGATGCTAACCCGATTTGTCCTGACGCTAACCCGAGTTGTCCTGACGCTAACCCTAGTTGTCCTGACGCTAACCCGAGTTGTCCTGACGTTAACCCGAGTTGTCCTGACGCTAACCCGAGTTGTCCTGACGCTAACCCTAGTTGTCCTGACGCTAACCCTAGTTGTCCTGACGCTAACCCGATTTGTCCTGACGCTAACCCGAGTTGTCCTGACGCTAACCCTAGTTGTCCTGACGCTAACCCGAGTTGTCCTGACGCTAACCCGAGTTGTCCTGACCCTAACCCTAATTGTCCTGACGCTAACCCTACTTGTCCTGACGCTAACCCTAGTTGTCCTGACGCTAACCCTAGTTGTCCTGACGCTAACCCTAGTTGTTGTGACGCTAACCCTAGTTGTCGTGACGCTAACCCTAGTTGTCCTGACGCTAACCCTAGTTGTCCTGACGCTAACCCTAGTTGTCCTGACGCTAACCCTAGTTGTCCTGACGCTAACCCTAGTTGTCCTGACGCTAACCCTAGTTGTCGTGACGCTAACCTTAGGTGTCCTGACGCTAACCCTAGTTGTCGTGACGCTAACCCTATTTGTCCAGACGCTAACCCTAGTTGTCCTGACGCTAACCCTAGTTGTCCTGACGCTAACCCTAGTTGTCGTGACGCTAACCCTAGTTGTCCTGACGCTAACCCTAGTTGTCCTCACGCTAACCCTAGTTGTCGTGACGCTAACCCTAGTTGTCCTGACGCTAACCCTAGTTGTCCTGACGCTAACCCTAGTTGTCCTGACGCTAACCCTAGTTGTCCTGATGCTAACCCTAGTTGTCTTGACGCTAACCCTAGTTGTCCTGACGCTAACCCTCGTTGTCGTGACGCTAACCCTAGTTGTCCTGACGCTAACCCTAGTTGTCGTGACGCTAACCCTAGTTGTCCTGACGCTAACCCTACTTGTCCTGACGCTTACCCTACTTGTCCTGACGCTAAACCTAGTTGCCCTGACGCTAACACTAGTTGTCCTGACGCTAACCCTAGTTGTCCTGACGCTAACCCTAGTCGTCCTGATGCTAACCCTAGTTGTCCTGACGCTAACCCTACTTGTCCTGACGCTAACCCTACTTGTCCTGACGCTAACCCTACTTGTCCTGACGCTAACCCTAGTTGTCCTGACGCTAACTCTAGTTGTCCTGACGCTAACCCTACTTGTCCTGACGCTAACCCTAGTTGTCCTGACGATAACCCTAGTTGTCCTGACGCTAACCCTACTTGTCCTGACGCTAACCCTAGTTGTCCTGACGCTACCCCTAGTTGTCCTGACGCTAACCCTAGTTATCCTGATGCTAACCCTAGTTGTCCTGACGCTAACCCTAGTTGTCCTGACGCTAACCATAGTTGTCCTGACGCTAACCCTAGTTGTCCTGACGCTAACCCTAGTTGTCCTGACGCTAACACTAATTGTCCTGACGCTAACCCTAGTTGTCCTGACGCTAACCCTAGTTGTCCTGACGCTAACCCTAGTTGTCCTGACGCTAACCCTACTTGTCCTGACGCTAACCCTAGTTGTCCTGACGCTAACCCTAGTTGTCCTGACGCTAAACCTAGTTGTCCTGACGCTAACACTAGTTGTCCTGACGCTAACCCTAGTTTTCCTGACGCTAACCCTAGTTGTCCTGACGCTAACCCTAGTCGTCCTGACGCTAACCCTAGTTGTCCTGACGCTAACCTTAGTTGTCCTGACGCTAACTCTAGTTGTCGTGACGCTAACCCTAGTTGTCGTGACGCTAACCCTAGTTGTCCTGACTCTAACCCTAGTTGTCCTGACGATAACCCTAGTTGTCCTGACGCTAACCCTACTTGTCCTGACGCTAACCCTAGTTGTCCTGACGCTACCCCTAGTTGTCCTGACGCTAACCCTAGTTATCCTGACGCTAACCCTAGTTGTCCTGACGCTAACCCTACTTGTCCTGACGCTAACCCTACTTGTCCTGACGCTAACCCTACTTGTCCTGACGCTAACCCTAGTTGTCCTGACGCTAACCATAGTTGTCCTGACGCTAACCCTAGTTGTCCTGACGCTAACCCTAGTTGTCCTGACGCTAACACTAATTGTCCTGACGCTAACCCTAGTTGTCCTGACGCTAACCCTACTTGTCCTGACGCTAACCCTAGTTGTCCTGACGCTAACCTTAGTTGTCCTGACGCTAACCCTAGTTGTCGTGACGCTAACCCTAGTTGTCGTGACGCTAACCCTAGTTGTCCTGACGCTAACCCTAGTTGTCCTGACGATAACCCTAGTTGTCCTGACGCTAACCCTACTTGTCCTGACGCTAACCCTAGTTGTCCTGACGCTAACCCTAGTTGTCCTGACGCTAACTCTAATTGTCCTGACGCTAACCCTAGTTGTCCTGACGCTAACCCTAGTTGTCCTGACGCTAACCCTACTTGTCCTGAAGCTAACCCTACTTGTCCTGACGCTAACCCTAGTTGTCCTGACGCTAACCCTACTTGTCCTGACGCTAACCCTAGTTGTCCTGACGCTAACCCTAGTTGTCCTGACGCTAACCCTACTTGTCCTGACGCTAACCCTACTTGTCCTGACGCTAACCCTACTTGTCCTGACGCTAACCCTACTTGTCCTGACGCTAACCCTAGTTGTCCTGACGCTAACTCTAGTTGTCCTGACGCTAACACTAATTGTCCTGACGCTAACCCTAGTTGTCCTGACGCTAACCCTAGTTGTCCTGACGCTAACCCTAGTTGTCCCGACGCTAACCCTAGTTGTCCCGACGCTAACCCTAGTTGTCCTGACGCTAACCCTAGTTGTACTGACGCTAACCATAGTTGTCCTGAAGCTAACCCTAGTTGCCCTGACGCTAACCTTAGTTGTCCTAACGCTAACCCTAGTTGTCCTGACGCTAACCCTAGTTGTACTGAAGCTAACCCTAGTTGTCCTGACGCTAACCCTAGTTGTCCTGACGCTAACCCTAGTTGTCCTGACGCTAACCCTAGTTGTCCTGACGCTAACCCTAATTGTCCTGACGCTAACCCTAGTTGTCCTGATGCTAACCCTAGTTGTCCTGACGGTAACCCTAGTTGTCCTGACGCTAACCCTAGTTGTCCTGACGCTAACCCTAGTTGTCCTGACGATAACCCTAGTTGTCGTGACGCTAACCCTAGTTGTCCTGACGCTAACCCTAGTTGTCCTGACGCTAACCCTAGTTGTCCCGACGCTAACCCTAGATGTCCCGACGCTGACCCTAGTTGTCCCGACACTAACCCTAGTTGTCCTGACGCTAACCCTAGATGTCCTGACGCTAACCCTAGTTGTCCTGACGCAAACCCTAGTTGTCCTGATGCTAACCCTAGTTGTCGTGACGCTAACCCTAGTTGTCCCGACGCTAACCCTAGTTGTCCCAACGCTAACCCTAGTTGTCCTGACGCTAACCCTAGTTGTATTGACGCTAACACTAACTGTCCTGACGCTAACCCTAGTTGTCCTGACGCTAACCCTAGTTGTCGTGACGCTAACCCTAGTTGTCCCGACGCTAACCCTAGTTGTCCCGACGCTAACCCTAGTTGTCCTGACGCTAACCCTAGTTGTCCTGACGCTAACTCTAATTGTCCTGACGCTAACCCT
>NW_027371648.1:0-24940 GCF_046119375.1 Phyllobates terribilis
GAAAAAGCTAAAAATTTCAGAATTGCACCGTGCAATGTGGAGATATTACTGTTTGTGCATTTACAATATTCATTGATTTTTGCCATTGAAAAACGTCCAGAAATGTTTGAAGCTACTGACTGAATGAAAGGAGCTGGCATCTCACTCTCTTTGAATCTTCTTTATCATGCTAGGATTAACAGGAAAAAGCAAAAAATTTCAGAATTGCACCGTGCAATGTGGAGATATTACTGTTTGTGCATTTACAATATTCATTGATTTTTGCCATTGAAAAACGTCCAGAAATGTTTGAAGCTACTGACTGAATGAAAGGAGCTGGCATCTCACTCTCTTTGAATCTTCTTTATCATGCTAGGATTAGCAGGAAAAAGCAAAAAATTTCAGAATTGCACCGTGCAATGTGGAGATATTACTGTTTGTGCATTTACAATATTCATTGATTTTTGCCATTGAAAAACGTCCAGAAATGTTTGAAGCTACTGACTGAATGAAAGGAGCTGGCATCTCACTCTCTTTGAATCTTCTTTATCATGCTAGGATTAGCAGGAAAAAGCAAAAAATTTCAGAATTGCACCTTGCAATGTGGAGATATTACTGTTTGTGCATTTACAATATTCATTGATTTTTGCCATTGAAAAACGTCCAGAAATGTTTGAAGCTACTGACTGAATGAAAGGAGCTGGCATCTCACTCTCTTTGAATCTTCTTTATCATGCTAGGATTAGCAGGAAAAAGCAAAAAATTTCAGAATTGCACCGTGCAATGTGGAGATATTACTGTTTGTGCATTTACAATATTCATTGATTTTTGCCATTGAAAAACATGTTTTTCTTATACCAGAAATGTTTGAAGCTACTGACTGAATGAAAGGAGCTGGCATCTCACTCTCTTTGAATCTTCTTTATCATGCTAGGATTAACAGGAAAAAGCTAAAAATTTCAGAATTGCACCTTGCAATGTGGAGATATTACTGTTTGTGCATTTACAATATTCATTGATTTTTGCCATTGAAAAACATGTTTTTCATATACCAGAAATGTTTGAAGCTACTGACTGAATGAAAGGAGCTGGCATCTCACTCTCTTTGAATCTTCTTTATCATGCTAGGATTAACAGGAAAAAGCTAAAAATTTCAGAATTGCACCGTGCAATGTGGAGATATTACTGTTTGTGCATTTACAATATTCATTGATTTTTGCCATTGAAAAACATGTTTTTCATATACCAGAAATGTTTGAAGCTACTGACTGAATGAAAGGAGCTGGCATCTCACTCTCTTTGAATCTTCTTTATCATGCTAGGATTAGCAGGAAAAAGCAAAAAATTTCAGAATTGCACCGTGCAATGTGGAGATATTACTGTTTGTGCATTTACAATATTCATTGATTTTTGCCATTGAAAAACATGTTTTTCATATACCAGAAATGTTTGAAGCTACTGACTGAATGAAAGGAGCTGGCATCTCACTCTCTTTGAATCTTCTTTATCATGCTAGGATTAACAGGAAAAAGCTAAAAATTTCAGAATTGCACCTTGCAATGTGGAGATATTACTGTTTGTGCATTTACAATATTCATTGATTTTTGCCATTGAAAAACATGTTTTTCATATACCAGAAATGTTTGAAGCTACTGACTGAATGAAAGGAGCTGGCATCTCACTCTCTTTGAATCTTCTTTATCATGCTAGGATTAGCAGGAAAAAGCAAAAAATTTCAGAATTGCACCGTGCAATGTGGAGATATTACTGTTTGTGCATTTACAATATTCATTGATTTTTGCCATTGAAAAACATGTTTTTCATATACCAGAAATGTTTGAAGCTACTGACTGAATGAAAGGAGCTGGCATCTCACTCTCTTTGAATCTTCTTTATCATGCTAGGATTAACAGGAAAAAGCTAAAAATTTCAGAATTGCACCGTGCAATGTGGAGATATTACTGTTTGTGCATTTACAATATTCATTGATTTTTGCCATTGAAAAACGTCCAGAAATGTTTGAAGCTACTGACTGAATGAAAGGAGCTGGCATCTCACTCTCTTTGAATCTTCTTTATCATGCTAGGATTAACAGGAAAAAGCTAAAAATTTCAGAATTGCACCTTGCAATGTGGAGATATTACTGTTTGTGCATTTACAATATTCATTGATTTTTGCCATTGAAAAACATGTTTTTCATATACCAGAAATGTTTGAAGCTACTGACTGAATGAAAGGAGCTGGCATCTCACTCTCTTTGAATCTTCTTTATCATGCTAGGATTAGCAGGAAAAAGCAAAAAATTTCAGAATTGCACCGTGCAATGTGGAGATATTACTGTTTGTGCATTTACAATATTCATTGATTTTTGCCATTGAAAAACATGTTTTTCATATACCAGAAATGTTTGAAGCTACTGACTGAATGAAAGGAGCTGGCATCTCACTCTCTTTGAATCTTCTTTATCATGCTAGGATTAACAGGAAAAAGCTAAAAATTTCAGAATTGCACCGTGCAATGTGGAGATATTACTGTTTGTGCATTTACAATATTCATTGATTTTTGCCCTTGAAAAACGTCCAGAAATGTTTGAAGCTACTGACTGAATGAAAGGAGCTGGCATCTCACTCTCTTTGAATCTTCTTTATCATGCTAGGATTAACAGGAAAAAGCAAAAAATTTCAGAATTGCACCGTGCAATGTGGAGATATTACTGTTTGTGCATTTACAATATTCATTGATTTTTGCCATTGAAAAACGTCCAGAAATGTTTGAAGCTACTGACTGAATGAAAGGAGCTGGCATCTCACTCTCTTTGAATCTTCTTTATCATGCTAGGATTAGCAGGAAAAAGCAAAAAATTTCAGAATTGCACCGTGCAATGTGGAGATATTACTGTTTGTGCATTTACAATATTCATTGATTTTTGCCATTGAAAAACGTCCAGAAATGTTTGAAGCTACTGACTGAATGAAAGGAGCTGGCATCTCACTCTCTTTGAATCTTCTTTATCATGCTAGGATTAGCAGGAAAAAGCAAAAAATTTCAGAATTGCACCTTGCAATGTGGAGATATTACTGTTTGTGCATTTACAATATTCATTGATTTTTGCCATTGAAAAACGTCCAGAAATGTTTGAAGCTACTGACTGAATGAAAGGAGCTGGCATCTCACTCTCTTTGAATCTTCTTTATCATGCTAGGATTAGCAGGAAAAAGCAAAAAATTTCAGAATTGCACCGTGCAATGTGGAGATATTACTGTTTGTGCATTTACAATATTCATTGATTTTTGCCATTGAAAAACATGTTTTTCATATACCAGAAATGTTTGAAGCTACTGACTGAATGAAAGGAGCTGGCATCTCACTCTCTTTGAATCTTCTTTATCATGCTAGGATTAACAGGAAAAAGCTAAAAATTTCAGAATTGCACCGTGCAATGTGGAGATATTACTGTTTGTGCATTTACAATATTCATTGATTTTTGCCATTGAAAAACATGTTTTTCATATACCAGAAATGTTTGAAGCTACTGACTGAATGAAAGGAGCTGGCATCTCACTCTCTTTGAATCTTCTTTATCATGCTAGGATTAGCAGGAAAAAGCAAAAAATTTCAGAATTGCACCGTGCAATGTGGAGATATTACTGTTTGTGCATTTACAATATTCATTGATTTTTGCCATTGAAAAACATGTTTTTCATATACCAGAAATGTTTGAAGCTACTGACTGAATGAAAGGAGCTGGCATCTCACTCTCTTTGAATCTTCTTTATCATGCTAGGATTAACAGGAAAAAGCTAAAAATTTCAGAATTGCACCTTGCAATGTGGAGATATTACTGTTTGTGCATTTACAATATTCATTGATTTTTGCCATTGAAAAACATGTTTTTCATATACCAGAAATGTTTGAAGCTACTGACTGAATGAAAGGAGCTGGCATCTCACTCTCTTTGAATCTTCTTTATCATGCTAGGATTAGCAGGAAAAAGCAAAAAATTTCAGAATTGCACCGTGCAATGTGGAGATATTACTGTTTGTGCATTTACAATATTCATTGATTTTTGCCATTGAAAAACATGTTTTTCATATACCAGAAATGTTTGAAGCTACTGACTGAATGAAAGGAGCTGGCATCTCACTCTCTTTGAATCTTCTTTATCATGCTAGGATTAACAGGAAAAAGCTAAAAATTTCAGAATTGCACCGTGCAATGTGGAGATATTACTGTTTGTGCATTTACAATATTCATTGATTTTTGCCATTGAAAAACGTCCAGAAATGTTTGAAGCTACTGACTGAATGAAAGGAGCTGGCATCTCACTCTCTTTGAATCTTCTTTATCATGCTAGGATTAACAGGAAAAAGCAAAAAATTTCAGAATTGCACCGTGCAATGTGGAGATATTACTGTTTGTGCATTTACAATATTCATTGATTTTTGCCATTGAAAAACGTCCAGAAATGTTTGAAGCTACTGACTGAATGAAAGGAGCTGGCATCTCACTCTCTTTGAATCTTCTTTATCATGCTAGGATTAGCAGGAAAAAGCAAAAAATTTCAGAATTGCACCGTGCAATGTGGAGATATTACTCTTTGTGCATTTACAATATTCATTGATTTTTGCCATTGAAAAACGTCCAGAAATGTTTGAAGCTACTGACTGAATGAAAGGAGCTGGCATCTCACTCTCTTTGAATCTTCTTTATCATGCTAGGATTAGCAGGAAAAAGCAAAAAATTTCAGAATTGCACCTTGCAATGTGGAGATATTACTGTTTGTGCATTTACAATATTCATTGATTTTTGCCATTGAAAAACGTCCAGAAATGTTTGAAGCTACTGACTGAATGAAAGGAGCTGGCATCTCACTCTCTTTGAATCTTCTTTATCATGCTAGGATTAGCAGGAAAAAGCAAAAAATTTCAGAATTGCACCGTGCAATGTGGAGATATTACTGTTTGTGCATTTACAATATTCATTGATTTTTGCCATTGAAAAACATGTTTTTCATATACCAGAAATGTTTGAAGCTACTGACTGAATGAAAGGAGCTGGCATCTCACTCTCTTTGAATCTTCTTTATCATGCTAGGATTAGCAGGAAAAAGCAAAAAATTTCAGAATTGCACCTTGCAATGTGGAGATATTACTGTTTGTGCATTTACAATATTCATTGATTTTTGCCATTGAAAAACATGTTTTTCATATACCAGAAATGTTTGAAGCTACTGACTGAATGAAAGGAGCTGGCATCTCACTCTCTTTGAAACTTCTTTATCATGCTAGGATTAACAGGAAAAAGCTAAAAATTTCAGAATTGCACCTTGCAATGTGGAGATATTACTGTTTGTGCATTTACAATATTCATTGATTTTTGCCATTGAAAAACATGTTTTTCATATACCAGAAATGTTTGAAGCTACTGACTGAATGAAAGGAGCTGGCATCTCACTCTCTTTGAATCTTCTTTATCATGCTAGGATTAACAGGAAAAAGCTAAAAATTTCAGAATTGCACCGTGCAATGTGGAGATATTACTGTTTGTGCATTTACAATATTCATTGATTTTTGCCATTGAAAAACATGTTTTTCATATACCAGAAATGTTTGAAGCTACTGACTGAATGAAAGGAGCTGGCATCTCACTCTCTTTGAATCTTCTTTATCATGCTAGGATTAGCAGGAAAAAGCAAAAAATTTCAGAATTGCACCTTGCAATGTGGAGATATTACTGTTTGTGCATTTACAATATTCATTGATTTTTGCCATTGAAAAACATGTTTTTCATATACCAGAAATGTTTGAAGCTACTGACTGAATGAAAGGAGCTGGCATCTCACTCTCTTTGAATCTTCTTTATCATGCTAGGATTAACAGGAAAAAGCTAAAAATTTCAGAATTGCACCGTGCAATGTGGAGATATTACTGTTTGTGCATTTACAATATTCATTGATTTTTGCCATTGAAAAACATGTTTTTCATATACCAGAAATGTTTGAAGCTACTGACTGAATGAAAGGAGCTGGCATCTCACTCTCTTTGAATCTTCTTTATCATGCTAGGATTAACAGGAAAAAGCTAAAAATTTCAGAATTGCACCGTGCAATGTGGAGATATTACTGTTTGTGCATTTACAATATTCATTGATTTTTGCCATTGAAAAACATGTTTTTCATATACCAGAAATGTTTGAAGCTACTGACTGAATGAAAGGAGCTGGCATCTCACTCTCTTTGAATCTTCTTTATCATGCTAGGATTAACAGGAAAAAGCTAAAAATTTCAGAATTGCACCGTGCAATGTGGAGATATTACTGTTTGTGCATTTACAATATTCATTGATTTTTGCCATTGAAAAACATGTTTTTCATATACCAGAAATGTTTGAAGCTACTGACTGAATGAAAGGAGCTGGCATCTCACTCTCTTTGAATCTTCTTTATCATGCTAGGATTAGCAGGAAAAAGCAAAAAATTTCAGAATTGCACCTTGCAATGTGGAGATATTACTGTTTGTGCATTTACAATATTCATTGATTTTTGCCATTGAAAAACATGTTTTTCATATACCAGAAATGTTTGAAGCTACTGACTGAATGAAAGGAGCTGGCATCTCACTCTCTTTGAATCTTCTTTATCATGCTAGGATTAACAGGAAAAAGCTAAAAATTTCAGAATTGCACCGTGCAATGTGGAGATATTACTGTTTGTGCATTTACAATATTCATTGATTTTTGCCATTGAAAAACGTCCAGAAATGTTTGAAGCTACTGACTGAATGAAAGGAGCTGGCATCTCACTCTCTTTGAATCTTCTTTATCATGCTAGGATTAACAGGAAAAAGCTAAAAATTTCAGAATTGCACCGTGCAATGTGGAGATATTACTGTTTGTGCATTTACAATATTCATTGATTTTTGCCATTGAAAAACATGTTTTTCATATACCAGAAATGTTTGAAGCTACTGACTGAATGAAAGGAGCTGGCATCTCACTCTCTTTGAATCTTCTTTATCATGCTAGGATTAACAGGAAAAAGCAAAAAATTTCAGAATTGCACCGTGCAATGTGGAGATATTACTGTTTGTGCATTTACAATATTCATTGATTTTTGCCATTGAAAAACATGTTTTTCATATACCAGAAATGTTTGAAGCTACTGACTGAATGAAAGGAGCTGGCATCTCACTCTCTTTGAATCTTCTTTATCATGCTAGGATTAACAGGAAAAAGCTAAAAATTTCAGAATTGCACCGTGCAATGTGGAGATATTACTGTTTGTGCATTTACAATATTCATTGATTTTTGCCAATGAAAAACATGTTTTTCATATACCAGAAATGTTTGAAGCTACTGACTGAATGAAAGGAGCTGGCATCTCACTCTCTTTGGATCTTCTTTATCATGCTAGGATTAACAGGAAAAAGCAAAAAATTTCAGAATTGCACCGTGCAATGTGGAGATATTACTGTTTGTGCATTTACAATATTCATTGATTTTTGCCATTGAAAAACATGTTTTTCATATACCAGAAATGTTTGAAGCTACTGACTGAATGAAAGGAGCTGGCATCTCACTCTCTTTGAATCTTCTTTATCATGCTAGGATTAGCAGGAAAAAGCTAAAAATTTCAGAATTGCACCGTGCAATGTGGAGATATTACTGTTTGTGCATTTACAATATTCATTGATTTTTGCCATTGAAAAACATGTTTTTCATATACCAGAAATGTTTGAAGCTACTGACTGAATGAAAGGAGCTGGCATCTCACTCTCTTTGAATCTTCTTTATCATGCTAGGATTAGCAGGAAAAAGCAAAAAATTTCAGAATTGCACCGTGCAATGTGGAGATATTACTGTTTGTGCATTTACAATATTCATTGATTTTTGCCATTGAAAAACGTCCAGAAATGTTTGAAGCTACTGACTGAATGAAAGGAGCTGGCATCTCACTCTCTTTGAATCTTCTTTATCATGCTAGGATTAACAGGAAAAAGCTAAAAATTTCAGAATTGCACCTTGCAATGTGGAGATATTACTGTTTGTGCATTTACAATATTCATTGATTTTTGCCATTGAAAAACGTCCAGAAATGTTTGAAGCTACTGACTGAATGAAAGGAGCTGGCATCTCACTCTCTTTGAATCTTCTTTATCATGCTAGGATTAACAGGAAAAAGCTAAAAATTTCAGAATTGCACCGTGCAATGTGGAGATATTACTGTTTGTGCATTTACAATATTCATTGATTTTTGCCATTGAAAAACATGTTTTTCATATACCAGAAATGTTTGAAGCTACTGACTGAATGAAAGGAGCTGGCATCTCACTCTCTTTGAATCTTCTTTATCATGCTAGGATTAACAGGAAAAAGCTAAAAATTTCAGAATTGCACCTTGCAATGTGGAGATATTACTGTTTGTGCATTTACAATATTCATTGATTTTTGCCATTGAAAAACGTCCAGAAATGTTTGAAGCTACTGACTGAATGAAAGGAGCTGGCATCTCACTCTCTTTGAATCTTCTTTATCATGCTAGGATTAACAGGAAAAAGCTAAAAATTTCAGAATTGCACCTTGCAATGTGGAGATATTACTGTTTGTGCATTTACAATATTCATTGATTTTTGCCATTGAAAAACATGTTTTTCATATACCAGAAATGTTTGAAGCTACTGACTGAATGAAAGGAGCTGGCATCTCACTCTCTTTGAATCTTCTTTATCATGCTAGGATTAGCAGGAAAAAGCAAAAAATTTCAGAATTGCACCTTGCAATGTGGAGATATTACTGTTTGTGCATTTACAATATTCATTGATTTTTGCCATTGAAAAACATGTTTTTCATATACCAGAAATGTTTGAAGCTACTGACTGAATGAAAGGAGCTGGCATCTCACTCTCTTTGAATCTTCTTTATCATGCTAGGATTAACAGGAAAAAGATAAAAATTTCAGAATTGCACCGTGCAATGTGGAGATATTACTGTTTGTGCATTTACAATATTCATTGATTTTTGCCATTGAAAAACATGTTTTTCATATACCAGAAATGTTTGAAGCTACTGACTGAATGAAAGGAGCTGGCATCTCACTCTCTTTGAATCTTCTTTATCATGCTAGGATTAGCAGGAAAAAGCAAAAAATTTCAGAATTGCACCTTGCAATGTGGAGATATTACTGTTTGTGCATTTACAATATTCATTGATTTTTGCCATTGAAAAACATGTTTTTCATATACCAGAAATGTTTGAAGCTACTGACTGAATGAAAGGAGCTGGCATCTCACTCTCTTTGAATCTTCTTTATCATGCTAGGATTAACAGGAAAAAGCAAAAAATTTCAGAATTGCACCGTGCAATGTGGAGATATTACTGTTTGTGCATTTACAATATTCATTGATTTTTGCCATTGAAAAACGTCCAGAAATGTTTGAAGCTACTGACTGAATGAAAGGAGCTGGCATCTCACTCTCTTTGAATCTTCTTTATCATGCTAGGATTAACAGGAAAAAGCAAAAAATTTCAGAATTGCACCGTGCAATGTGGAGATATTACTGTTTGTGCATTTACAATATTCATTGATTTTTGCCATTGAAAAACATGTTTTTCATATACCAGAAATGTTTGAAGCTACTGACTGAATGAAAGGAGCTGGCATCTCACTCTCTTTGAATCTTCTTTATCATGCTAGGATTAGCAGGAAAAAGCAAAAAATTTCAGAATTGCACCGTGCAATGTGGAGATATTACTGTTTGTGCATTTACAATATTCATTGATTTTTGCCATTGAAAAACATGTTTTTCATATACCAGAAATGTTTGAAGCTACTGACTGAATGAAAGGAGCTGGCATCTCACTCTCTTTGAATCTTCTTTATCATGCTAGGATTAACAGGAAAAAGCTAAAAATTTCAGAATTGCACCTTGCAATGTGGAGATATTACTGTTTGTGCATTTACAATATTCATTGATTTTTGCCATTGAAAAACGTCCAGAAATGTTTGAAGCTACTGACTGAATGAAAGGAGCTGGCATCTCACTCTCTTTGAATCTTCTTTATCATGCTAGGATTAACAGGAAAAAGCTAAAAATTTCAGAATTGCACCTTGCAATGTGGAGATATTACTGTTTGTGCATTTACAATATTCATTGATTTTTGCCATTGAAAAACGTCCAGAAATGTTTGAAGCTACTGACTGAATGAAAGGAGCTGGCATCTCACTCTCTTTGAATCTTCTTTATCATGCTAGGATTAACAGGAAAAAGCAAAAAATTTCAGAATTGCACCGTGCAATGTGGAGATATTACTGTTTGTGCATTTACAATATTCATTGATTTTTGCCATTGAAAAACATGTTTTTCATATACCAGAAATGTTTGAAGCTACTGACTGAATGAAAGGAGCTGGCATCTCACTCTCTTTGAATCTTCTTTATCATGCTAGGATTAACAGGAAAAAGCAAAAAATTTCAGAATTGCACCTTGCAATGTGGAGATATTACTGTTTGTGCATTTACAATATTCATTGATTTTTGCCATTGAAAAACGTCCAGAAATGTTTGAAGCTACTGACTGAATGAAAGGAGCTGGCATCTCACTCTCTTTGAATCTTCTTTATCATGCTAGGATTAACAGGAAAAAGCTAAAAATTTCAGAATTGCACCTTGCAATGTGGAGATATTACTGTTTGTGCATTTACAATATTCATTGATTTTTGCCATTGAAAAACATGTTTTTCATATACCAGAAATGTTTGAAGCTACTGACTGAATGAAAGGAGCTGGCATCTCACTCTCTTTGAATCTTCTTTATCATGCTAGGATTAGCAGGAAAAAGCAAAAAATTTCAGAATTGCACCTTGCAATGTGGAGATATTACTGTTTGTGCATTTACAATATTCATTGATTTTTGCCATTGAAAAACGTCCAGAAATGTTTGAAGCTACTGACTGAATGAAAGGAGCTGGCATCTCACTCTCTTTGAATCTTCTTTATCATGCTAGGATTAACAGGAAAAAGCTAAAAATTTCAGAATTGCACCTTGCAATGTGGAGATATTACTGTTTGTGCATTTACAATATTCATTGATTTTTGCCATTGAAAAACATGTTTTTCATATACCAGAAATGTTTGAAGCTACTGACTGAATGAAAGGAGCTGGCATCTCACTCTCTTTGAATCTTCTTTATCATGCTAGGATTAACAGGAAAAAGCTAAAAATTTCAGAATTGCACCGTGCAATGTGGAGATATTACTGTTTGTGCATTTACAATATTCATTGATTTTTGCCATTGAAAAACATGTTTTTCATATACCAGAAATGTTTGAAGCTACTGACTGAATGAAAGGAGCTGGCATCTCACTCTCTTTGAATCTTCTTTATCATGCTAGGATTAGCAGGAAAAAGCAAAAAATTTCAGAATTGCACCTTGCAATGTGGAGATATTACTGTTTGTGCATTTACAATATTCATTGATTTTTGCCATTGAAAAACATGTTTTTCATATACCAGAAATGTTTGAAGCTACTGACTGAATGAAAGGAGCTGGCATCTCACTCTCTTTGAATCTTCTTTATCATGCTAGGATTAACAGGAAAAAGCAAAAAATTTCAGAATTGCACCGTGCAATGTGGAGATATTACTGTTTGTGCATTTACAATATTCATTGATTTTTGCCATTGAAAAACGTCCAGAAATGTTTGAAGCTACTGACTGAATGAAAGGAGCTGGCATCTCACTCTCTTTGAATCTTCTTTATCATGCTAGGATTAACAGGAAAAAGCTAAAAATTTCAGAATTGCACCTTGCAATGTGGAGATATTACTGTTTGTGCATTTACAATATTCATTGATTTTTGCCATTGAAAAACGTCCAGAAATGTTTGAAGCTACTGACTGAATGAAAGGAGCTGGCATCTCACTCTCTTTGAATCTGCTTTATCATGCTAGGATTAACAGGAAAAAGCAAAAAATTTCAGAATTGCACCGTGCAATGTGGAGATATTACTGTTTGTGCATTTACAATATTCATTGATTTTTGCCATTGAAAAACATGTTTTTCATATACCAGAAATGTTTGAAGCTACTGACTGAATGAAAGGAGCTGGCATCTCACTCTCTTTGAATCTTCTTTATCATGCTAGGATTAACAGGAAAAAGCAAAAAATTTCAGAATTGCACCTTGCAATGTGGAGATATTACTGTTTGTGCATTTACAATATTCATTGATTTTTGCCATTGAAAAACGTCCAGAAATGTTTGAAGCTACTGACTGAATGAAAGGAGCTGGCATCTCACTCTCTTTGAATCTTCTTTATCATGCTAGGATTAACAGGAAAAAGCTAAAAATTTCAGAATTGCACCTTGCAATGTGGAGATATTACTGTTTGTGCATTTACAATATTCATTGATTTTTGCCATTGAAAAACATGTTTTTCATATACCAGAAATGTTTGAAGCTACTGACTGAATGAAAGGAGCTGGCATCTCACTCTCTTTGAATCTTCTTTATCATGCTAGGATTAGCAGGAAAAAGCAAAAAATTTCAGAATTGCACCTTGCAATGTGGAGATATTACTGTTTGTGCATTTACAATATTCATTGATTTTTGCCATTGAAAAACGTCCAGAAATGTTTGAAGCTACTGACTGAATGAAAGGAGCTGGCATCTCACTCTCTTTGAATCTTCTTTATCATGCTAGGATTAACAGGAAAAAGCTAAAAATTTCAGAATTGCACCTTGCAATGTGGAGATATTACTGTTTGTGCATTTACAATATTCATTGATTTTTGCCATTGAAAAACATGTTTTTCATATACCAGAAATGTTTGAAGCTACTGACTGAATGAAAGGAGCTGGCATCTCACTCTCTTTGAATCTTCTTTATCATGCTAGGATTAACAGGAAAAAGCTAAAAATTTCAGAATTGCACCGTGCAATGTGGAGATATTACTGTTTGTGCATTTACAATATTCATTGATTTTTGCCATTGAAAAACATGTTTTTCATATACCAGAAATGTTTGAAGCTACTGACTGAATGAAAGGAGCTGGCATCTCACTCTCTTTGAATCTTCTTTATCATGCTAGGATTAGCAGGAAAAAGCAAAAAATTTCAGAATTGCACCTTGCAATGTGGAGATATTACTGTTTGTGCATTTACAATATTCATTGATTTTTGCCATTGAAAAACATGTTTTTCATATACCAGAAATGTTTGAAGCTACTGACTGAATGAAAGGAGCTGGCATCTCACTCTCTTTGAATCTTCTTTATCATGCTAGGATTAACAGGAAAAAGCTAAAAATTTCAGAATTGCACCGTGCAATGTGGAGATATTACTGTTTGTGCATTTACAATATTCATTGATTTTTGCCATTGAAAAACATGTTTTTCATATACCAGAAATGTTTGAAGCTACTGACTGAATGAAAGGAGCTGGCATCTCACTCTCTTTGAATCTTCTTTATCATGCTAGGATTAACAGGAAAAAGCTAAAAATTTCAGAATTGCACCTTGCAATGTGGAGATATTACTGTTTGTGCATTTACAATATTCATTGATTTTTGCCATTGAAAAACATGTTTTTCATATACCAGAAATGTTTGAAGCTACTGACTGAATGAAAGGAGCTGGCATCTCACTCTCTTTGAATCTTCTTTATCATGCTAGGATTAGCAGGAAAAAGCAAAAAATTTCAGAATTGCACCTTGCAATGTGGAGATATTACTGTTTGTGCATTTACAATATTCATTGATTTTTGCCATTGAAAAACATGTTTTTCATATACCAGAAATGTTTGAAGCTACTGACTGAAGGAAAGGAGCTGGCATCTCACTCTCTTTGAATCTTCTTTATCATGCTAGGATTAGCAGGAAAAAGCAAAAAATTTCAGAATTGCACCTTGCAATGTGGAGATATTACTGTTTGTGCATTTAAAATATTCATTGATTTTTGCCATTGAAAAACGTCCAGAAATGTTTGAAGCTACTGACTGAATGAAAGGAGCTGGCATCTCACTCTCTTTGAATCTTCTTTATCATGCTAGGATTAACAGGAAAAAGCTAAAAATTTCAGAATTGCACCTTGCAATGTGGAGATATTACTGTTTGTGCATTTACAATATTCATTGATTTTTGCCATTGAAAAACATGTTTTTCATATACCAGAAATGTTTGAAGCTACTGGCTGAATGAAAGGAGCTGGCATCTCACTCTCTTTGAATCTTCTTTATCATGCTAGGATTAACAGGAAAAAGCTAAAAATTTCAGAATTGCACCGTGCAATGTGGAGATATTACTGTTTGTGCATTTACAATATTCATTGATTTTTGCCATTGAAAAACATGTTTTTCATATACCAGAAATGTTTGAAGCTACTGACTGAATGAAAGGAGCTGGCATCTCACTCTCTTTGAATCTTCTTTATCATGCTAGGATTAGCAGGAAAAAGCAAAAAATTTCAGAATTGCACCGTGCAATGTGGAGATATTACTGTTTGTGCATTTACAATATTCATTGATTTTTGCCATTGAAAAACGTCCAGAAATGTTTGAAGCTACTGACTGAATGAAAGGAGCTGGCATCTCACTCTCTTTGAATCTTCTTTATCATGCTAGGATTAACAGGAAAAAGCTAAAAATTTCAGAATTGCACCTTGCAATGTGGAGATATTACTGTTTGTGCATTTACAATATTCATTGATTTTTGCCATTGAAAAACATGTTTTTCATATACCAGAAATGTTTGAAGCTACTGACTGAATGAAAGGAGCTGGCATCTCACTCTCTTTGAATCTTCTTTATCATGCTAGGATTAGCAGGAAAAAGCAAAAAATTTCAGAATTGCACCTTGCAATGTGGAGATATTACTGTTTGTGCATTTACAATATTCATTGATTTTTGCCATTGAAAAACGTCCAGAAATGTTTGAAGCTACTGACTGAATGAAAGGAGCTGGCATCTCACTCTCTTTGAATCTTCTTTATCATGCTAGGATTAGCAGGAAAAAGCAAAAAATTTCAGAATTGCACCGTGCAATGTGGAGATATTACTGTTTGTGCATTTACAATATTCATTGATTTTTGCCATTGAAAAACATGTTTTTCATATACCAGAAATGTTTGAAGCTACTGACTGAATGAAAGGAGCTGGCATCTCACTCTCTTTGAATCTTCTTTATCATGCTAGGATTAACAGGAAAAAGCTAAAAATTTCAGAATTGCACCTTGCAATGTGGAGATATTACTGTTTGTGCATTTACAATATTCATTGATTTTTGCCATTGAAAAACGTCCAGAAATGTTTGAAGCTACTGACTGAATGAAAGGAGCTGGCATCTCACTCTCTTTGAATCTTCTTTATCATGCTAGGATTAGCAGGAAAAAGCTAAAAATTTCAGAATTGCACCGTGCAATGTGGAGATGTTACTGTTTGTGCATTTACAATATTCATTGATTTTTGCCATTGAAAAACATGTTTTTCATATACCAGAAATGTTTGAAGCTACTGACTGAATGAAAGGAGCTGGCATCTCACTCTCTTTGAATCTTCTTTATCATGCTAGGATTAACAGGAAAAAGCTAAAAATTTCAGAATTGCACCGTGAAATGTGGAGATATTACTGTTTGTGCATTTACAATATTCATTGATTTTTGCCATTGAAAAACGTCCAGAAATGTTTGAAGCTACTGACTGAATGAAAGGAGCTGGCATCTCACTCTCTTTGAATCTTCTTTATCATGCTAGGATTAGCAGGAAAAAGCAAAAAATTTCAGAATTGCACCTTGCAATGTGGAGATATTACTGTTTGTGCATTTACAATATTCATTGATTTTTGCCATTGAAAAACATGTTTTTCATATACCAGAAATGTTTGAAGCTACTGACTGAATGAAAGGAGCTGGCATCTCACTCTCTTTGAATCTTCTTTATCATGCTAGGATTAACAGGAAAAAGCTAAAAATTTCAGAATTGCACCTTGCAATGTGGAGATATTACTGTTTGTGCATTTACAATATTCATTGATTTTTGCCATTGAAAAACGTCCAGAAATGTTTGAAGCTACTGACTGAATGAAAGGAGCTGGCATCTCACTCTCTTTGAATCTTCTTTATCATGCTAGGATTAGCAGGAAAAAGCTAAAAATTTCAGAATTGCACCTTGCAATGTGGAGATATTACTGTTTGTGCATTTACAATATTCATTGATTTTTGCCATTGAAAAACATGTTTTTCATATACCAGAAATGTTTGAAGCTACTGACTGAATGAAAGGAGCTGGCATCTCACTCTCTTTGAATCTTCTTTATCATGCTAGGATTAACAGGAAAAAGCTAAAAATTTCAGAATTGCACCGTGCAATGTGGAGATATTACTGTTTGTGCATTTACAATATTCATTGATTTTTGCCATTGAAAAACATGTTTTTCATATACCAGAAATGTTTGAAGCTACTGACTGAATGAAAGGAGCTGGCATCTCACTCTCTTTGAATCTTCTTTATCATGCTAGGATTAGCAGGAAAAAGCAAAAAATTTCAGAATTGCACCGTGCAATGTGGAGATATTACTGTTTGTGCATTTACAATATTCATTGATTTTTGCCATTGAAAAACGTCCAGAAATGTTTGAAGCTACTGACTGAATGAAAGGAGCTGGCATCTCACTCTCTTTGAATCTTCTTTATCATGCTAGGATTAACAGGAAAAAGCTAAAAATTTCAGAATTGCACCTTGCAATGTGGAGATATTACTGTTTGTGCATTTACAATATTCATTGATTTTTGCCATTGAAAAACATGTTTTTCATATACCAGAAATGTTTGAAGCTACTGACTGAATGAAAGGAGCTGGCATCTCACTCTCTTTGAATCTTCTTTATCATGCTAGGATTAGCAGGAAAAAGCAAAAAATTTCAGAATTGCACCTTGCAATGTGGAGATATTACTGTTTGTGCATTTACAATATTCATTGATTTTTGCCATTGAAAAACGTCCAGAAATGTTTGAAGCTACTGACTGAATGAAAGGAGCTGGCATCTCACTCTCTTTGAATCTTCTTTATCATGCTAGGATTAGCAGGAAAAAGCAAAAAATTTCAGAATTGCACCGTGCAATGTGGAGATATTACTGTTTGTGCATTTACAATATTCATTGATTTTTGCCATTGAAAAACATGTTTTTCATATACCAGAAATGTTTGAAGCTACTGACTGAATGAAAGGAGCTGGCATCTCACTCTCTTTGAATCTTCTTTATCATGCTAGGATTAACAGGAAAAAGCTAAAAATTTCAGAATTGCACCTTGCAATGTGGAGATATTACTGTTTGTGCATTTACAATATTCATTGATTTTTGCCATTGAAAAACGTCCAGAAATGTTTGAAGCTACTGACTGAATGAAAGGAGCTGGCATCTCACTCTCTTTGAATCTTCTTTATCATGCTAGGATTAGCAGGAAAAAGCTAAAAATTTCAGAATTGCACCGTGCAATGTGGAGATGTTACTGTTTGTGCATTTACAATATTCATTGATTTTTGCCATTGAAAAACATGTTTTTCATATACCAGAAATGTTTGAAGCTACTGACTGAATGAAAGGAGCTGGCATCTCACTCTCTTTGAATCTTCTTTATCATGCTAGGATTAACAGGAAAAAGCTAAAAATTTCAGAATTGCACCGTGAAATGTGGAGATATTACTGTTTGTGCATTTACAATATTCATTGATTTTTGCCATTGAAAAACGTCCAGAAATGTTTGAAGCTACTGACTGAATGAAAGGAGCTGGCATCTCACTCTCTTTGAATCTTCTTTATCATGCTAGGATTAGCAGGAAAAAGCAAAAAATTTCAGAATTGCACCTTGCAATGTGGAGATATTACTGTTTGTGCATTTACAATATTCATTGATTTTTGCCATTGAAAAACATGTTTTTCATATACCAGAAATGTTTGAAGCTACTGACTGAATGAAAGGAGCTGGCATCTCACTCTCTTTGAATCTTCTTTATCATGCTAGGATTAACAGGAAAAAGCTAAAAATTTCAGAATTGCACCTTGCAATGTGGAGATATTACTGTTTGTGCATTTACAATATTCATTGATTTTTGCCATTGAAAAACGTCCAGAAATGTTTGAAGCTACTGACTGAATGAAAGGAGCTGGCATCTCACTCTCTTTGAATCTTCTTTATCATGCTAGGATTAGCAGGAAAAAGCTAAAAATTTCAGAATTGCACCTTGCAATGTGGAGATATTACTGTTTGTGCATTTACAATATTCATTGATTTTTGCCATTGAAAAACATGTTTTTCATATACCAGAAATGTTTGAAGCTACTGACTGAATGAAAGGAGCTGGCATCTCACTCTCTTTGAATCTTCTTTATCATGCTAGGATTAACAGGAAAAAGCTAAAAATTTCAGAATTGCACCGTGCAATGTGGAGATATTACTGTTTGTGCATTTACAATATTCATTGATTTTTGCCATTGAAAAACATGTTTTTCATATACCAGAAATGTTTGAAGCTACTGACTGAATGAAAGGAGCTGGCATCTCACTCTCTTTGAATCTTCTTTATCATGCTAGGATTAGCAGGAAAAAGCAAAAAATTTCAGAATTGCACCGTGCAATGTGGAGATATTACTGTTTGTGCATTTACAATATTCATTGATTTTTGCCATTGAAAAACGTCCAGAAATGTTTGAAGCTACTGACTGAATGAAAGGAGCTGGCATCTCACTCTCTTTGAATCTTCTTTATCATGCTAGGATTAGCAGGAAAAAGCAAAAAATTTCAGAATTGCACCGTGCAATGTGGAGATATTACTGTTTGTGCATTTACAATATTCATTGATTTTTGCCATTGAAAAACATGTTTTTCATATACCAGAAATGTTTGAAGCTACTGACTGAATGAAAGGAGCTGGCATCTCACTCTCTTTGAATCTTCTTTATCATGCTAGGATTAGCAGGAAAAAGCAAAAAATTTCAGAATTGCACCGTGCAATGTGGAGATATTACTGTTTGTGCATTTACAATATTCATTGATTTTTGCCATTGAAAAACATGTTTTTCATATACCAGAAATGTTTGAAGCTACTGACTGAATGAAAGGAGCTGGCATCTCACTCTCTTTGAATCTTCTTTATCATGCTAGGATTAGCAGGAAAAAGCAAAAAATTTCAGAATTGCACCGTGCAATGTGGAGATATTACTGTTTGTGCATTTACAATATTCATTGATTTTTGCCATTGAAAAACATGTTTTTCATATACCAGAAATGTTTGAAGCTACTGACTGAATGAAAGGAGCTGGCATCTCACTCTCTTTGAATCTTCTTTATCATGCTAGGATTAGCAGGAAAAAGCAAAAAATTTCAGAATTGCACCGTGCAATGTGGAGATATTACTGTTTGTGCATTTACAATATTCATTGATTTTTGCCATTGAAAAACGTCCAGAAATGTTTGAAGCTACTGACTGAATGAAAGGAGCTGGCATCTCACTCTCTTTGAATCTTCTTTATCATGCTAGGATTAGCAGGAAAAAGCAAAAAATTTCAGAATTGCACCGTGCAATGTGGAGATATTACTGTTTGTGCATTTACAATATTCATTGATTTTTGCCATTGAAAAACATGTTTTTCATATACCAGAAATGTTTGAAGCTACTGACTGAATGAAAGGAGCTGGCATCTCACTCTCTTTGAATCTTCTTTATCATGCTAGGATTAGCAGGAAAAAGCAAAAAATTTCAGAATTGCACCGTGCAATGTGGAGATATTACTGTTTGTGCATTTACAATATTCATTGATTTTTGCCATTGAAAAACATGTTTTTCATATACCAGAAATGTTTGAAGCTACTGACTGAATGAAAGGAGCTGGCATCTCACTCTCTTTGAATCTTCTTTATCATGCTAGGATTAGCAGGAAAAAGCAAAAAATTTCAGAATTGCACCGTGCAATGTGGAGATATTACTGTTTGTGCATTTACAATATTCATTGATTTTTGCCATTGAAAAACATGTTTTTCATATACCAGAAATGTTTGAAGCTACTGACTGAATGAAAGGAGCTGGCATCTCACTCTCTTTGAATCTTCTTTATCATGCTAGGATTAGCAGTAAAAAGTAAAAAATTTCAGAATTGCACCGTGCAATGTGGAGATATTACTGTTTGTGCATTTACAATATTCATTGATTTTTGCCATTGAAAAACATGTTTTTCATATACCAGAAATGTTTGAAGCTACTGACTGAATGAAAGGAGCTGGCATCTCACTCTCTTTGAATCTTCTTTATCATGCTAGGATTAACAGGAAAAAGCTAAAAATTTCAGAATTGCACCGTGCAATGTGGAGATATTACTGTTTGTGCATTTACAATATTCATTGATTTTTGCCATTGAAAAACATGTTTTTCATATACCAGAAATGTTTGAAGCTACTGACTGAATGAAAGGAGCTGGCATCTCACTCTCTTTGAATCTTCTTTATCATGCTAGGATTAGCAGGAAAAAGCAAAAAATTTCAGAATTGCACCGTGCAATGTGGAGATATTACTGTTTGTGCATTTACAATATTCATTGATTTTTGCCATTGAAAAACATGTTTTTCATATACCAGAAATGTTTGAAGCTACTGACTGAATGAAAGGAGCTGGCATCTCACTCTCTTTGAATCTTCTTTATCATGCTAGGATTAACAGGAAAAAGCTAAAAATTTCAGAATTGCACCTTGCAATGTGGAGATATTACTGTTTGTGCATTTACAATATTCATTGATTTTTGCCATTGAAAAACATGTTTTTCATATACCAGAAATGTTTGAAGCTACTGACTGAATGAAAGGAGCTGGCATCTCACTCTCTTTGAATCTTCTTTATCATGCTAGGATTAGCAGGAAAAAGCAAAAAATTTCAGAATTGCACCGTGCAATGTGGAGATATTACTGTTTGTGCATTTACAATATTCATTGATTTTTGCCATTGAAAAACATGTTTTTCATATACCAGAAATGTTTGAAGCTACTGACTGAATGAAAGGAGCTGGCATCTCACTCTCTTTGAATCTTCTTTATCATGCTAGGATTAACAGGAAAAAGCAAAAAATTTCAGAATTGCACCGTGCAATGTGGAGATATTACTGTTTGTGCATTTACAATATTCATTGATTTTTGCCATTGAAAAACATGTTTTTCATATACCAGAAATGTTTGAAGCTACTGACTGAATGAAAGGAGCTGGCATCTCACTCTCTTTGAATCTTCTTTATCATGCTAGGATTAACAGGAAAAAGCTAAAAATTTCAGAATTGCACCGTGCAATGTGGAGATATTACTGTTTGTGCATTTACAATATTCATTGATTTTTGCCATTGAAAAACATGTTTTTCATATACCAGAAATGTTTGAAGCTACTGACTGAATGAAAGGAGCTGGCATCTCACTCTCTTTGAATCTTCTTTATCATGCTAGGATTAACAGGAAAAAGCTAAAAATTTCAGAATTGCACCGTGCAATGTGGAGATATTACTGTTTGTGCATTTACAATATTCATTGATTTTTGCCATTGAAAAACATGTTTTTCATATACCAGAAATGTTTGAAGCTACTGACTGAATGAAAGGAGCTGGCATCTCACTCTTTGACTCTTCTTTATCATGCTAGGATTAGCAGGAAAAAGCAAAAAATTTCAGAATTGCACCTTGCAATGTGGAGATATTACTGTTTGTGCATTTACAATATTCATTGATTTTTGCCATTGAAAAACATGTTTTTCATATACCAGAAATGTTTGAAGCTACTGACTGAATGAAAGGAGCTGGCATCTCACTCTCTTTGAATCTTCTTTATCATGCTAGGATTAACAGGAAAAAGCAAAAAATTTCAGAATTGCACCTTGCAATGTGGAGATATTACTGTTTGTGCATTTACAATATTCATTGATTTTTGCCATTGAAAAACATGTTTTTCATATACCAGAAATGTTTGAAGCTACTGACTGAATGAAAGGAGCTGGCATCTCACTCTCTTTGAATCTTCTTTATCATGCTAGGATTAACAGGAAAAAGCTAAAAATTTCAGAATTGCACCGTGCAATGTGGAGATATTACTGTTTGTGCATTTACAATATTCATTGATTTTTGCCATTGAAAAACATGTTTTTCATATACCAGAAATGTTTGAAGCTACTGACTGAATGAAAGGAGCTGGCATCTCACTCTCTTTGAATCTTCTTTATCATGCTAGGATTAGCAGGAAAAAGCAAAAAATTTCAGAATTGCACCTTGCAATGTGGAGATATTACTGTTTGTGCATTTACAATATTCATTGATTTTTGCCATTGAAAAACATGTTTTTCATATACCAGAAATGTTTGAAGCTACTGACTGAATGAAAGGAGCTGGCATCTCACTCTCTTTGAATCTTCTTTATCATGCTAGGATTAACAGGAAAAAGCTAAAAATTTCAGAATTGCACCGTGCAATGTGGAGATATTACTGTTTGTGCATTTACAATATTCATTGATTTTTGCCATTGAAAAACATGTTTTTCATATACCAGAAATGTTTGAAGCTACTGACTGAATGAAAGGAGCTGGCATCTCACTCTCTTTGAATCTTCTTTATCATGCTAGGATTAGCAGGAAAAAGCAAAAAATTTCAGAATTGCACCTTGCAATGTGGAGATATTACTGTTTGTGCATTTACAATATTCATTGATTTTTGCCATTGAAAAACATGTTTTTCATATACCAGAAATGTTTGAAGCTACTGACTGAATGAAAGGAGCTGGCATCTCACTCTCTTTGAATCTTCTTTATCATGCTAGGATTAACAGGAAAAAGCTAAAAATTTCAGAATTGCACCGTGCAATGTGGAGATATTACTGTTTGTGCATTTACAATATTCATTGATTTTTGCCATTGAAAAACATGTTTTTCATATACCAGAAATGTTTGAAGCTACTGACTGAATGAAAGGAGCTGGCATCTCACTCTCTTTGAATCTTCTTTATCATGCTAGGATTAGCAGGAAAAAGCAAAAAATTTCAGAATTGCACCTTGCAATGTGGAGATATTACTGTTTGTGCATTTACAATATTCATTGATTTTTGCCATTGAAAAACATGTTTTTCATATACCAGAAATGTTTGAAGCTACTGACTGAATGAAAGGAGCTGGCATCTCACTCTCTTTGAATCTTCTTTATCATGCTAGGATTAACAGGAAAAAGCAAAAAATTTCAGAATTGCACCTTGCAATGTGGAGATATTACTGTTTGTGCATTTACAATATTCATTGATTTTTGCCATTGAAAAACATGTTTTTCATATACCAGAAATGTTTGAAGCTACTGACTGAATGAAAGGAGCTGGCATCTCACTCTCTTTGAATCTTCTTTATCATGCTAGGATTAACAGGAAAAAGCTAAAAATTTCAGAATTGCACCGTGCAATGTGGAGATATTACTGTTTGTGCATTTACAATATTCATTGATTTTTGCCATTGAAAAACATGTTTTTCATATACCAGAAATGTTTGAAGCTACTGACTGAATGAAAGGAGCTGGCATCTCACTCTCTTTGAATCTTCTTTATCATGCTAGGATTAACAGGAAAAAGCTAAAAATTTCAGAATTGCACCGTGCAATGTGGAGATATTACTGTTTGTGCATTTACAATATTCATTGATTTTTGCCATTGAAAAACATGTTTTTCATATACCAGAAATGTTTGAAGCTACTGACTGAATGAAAGGAGCTGGCATCTCACTCTCTTTGAATCTTCTTTATCATGCTAGGATTAGCAGGAAAAAGCTAAAAATTTCAGAATTGCACCGTGCAATGTGGAGATATTACTGTTTGTGCATTTACAATATTCATTGATTTTTGCCATTGAAAAACGTCCAGAAATGTTTGAAGCTACTGACTGAATGAAAGGAGCTGGCATCTCACTCTCTTTGAATCTTCTTTATCATGCTAGGATTAACAGGAAAAAGCTAAAAATTTCAGAATTGCACCGTGCAATGTGGAGATATTACTGTTTGTGCATTTACAATATTCATTGATTTTTGCCATTGAAAAACATGTTTTTCATATACCAGAAATGTTTGAAGCTACTGACTGAATGAAAGGAGCTGGCATCTCACTCTCTTTGAATCTTCTTTATCATGCTAGGATTAGCAGGAAAAAGCTAAAAATTTCAGAATTGCACCGTGCAATGTGGAGATATTACTGTTTGTGCATTTACAATATTCATTGATTTTTGCCATTGAAAAACATCCAGAAATGTTTGAAGCTACTGACTGAATGAAAGGAGCTGGCATCTCACTCTCTTTGAATCTTCTTTATCATGCTAGGATTAACAGGAAAAAGCTAAAAATTTCAGAATTGCACCGTGCAATGTGGAGATATTACTGTTTGTGCATTTACAATATTCATTGATTTTTGCCATTGAAAAACATGTTTTTCATATACCAGAAATGTTTGAAGCTACTGACTGAATGAAAGGAGCTGGCATCTCACTCTCTTTGAATCTTCTTTATCATGCTAGGATTAGCAGGAAAAAGCTAAAAATTTCAGAATTGCACCGTGCAATGTGGAGATATTACTGTTTGTGCATTTACAATATTCATTGATTTTTGCCATTGAAAAACATGTTTTTCATATACCAGAAATGTTTGAAGCTACTGACTGAATGAAAGGAGCTGGCATCTCACTCTCTTTGAATCTTCTTTATCATGCTAGGATTAACAGGAAAAAGCTAAAAATTTCAGAATTGCACCTTGCAATGTGGAGATATTACTGTTTGTGCATTTACAATATTCATTGATTTTTGCCATTGAAAAACATGTTTTTCATATACCAGAAATGTTTGAAGCTACTGACTGAATGAAAGGAGCTGGCATCTCACTCTCTTTGAATCTTCTTTATCATGCTAGGATTAGCAGGAAAAAGCAAAAAATTTCAG
>NW_027371649.1:0-24932 GCF_046119375.1 Phyllobates terribilis
ACATTTCTGGTATATGAAAAACATGTTTTTCAATGGCAAAAATCAATGAATATTGTAAATGCACAAACAGTAATATCTCCACATTGCACGGTGCAATTCTGAAATTTTTAGCTTTTTCCTGTTAATCCTAGCATGATAAAGAAGATTCAAAGAGAGTGAGATGCCAGCTCCTTTCATTCAGTCAGTAGCTTCAAACATTTCTGGTATATGAAAAACATGTTTTTCAATGGCAAAAATCAATGAATATTGTAAATGCACAAACAGTAATATCTCCACATTGCAAGGTGCAATTCTGAAATTTTTTGCTTTTTCCTGCTAATCCTAGCATGATAAAGAAGATTCAAAGAGAGTGAGATGCCAGCTCCTTTCATTCAGTCAGTAGCTTCAAACATTTCTGGTATATGAAAAACATGTTTTTCAATGGCAAAAATCAATGAATATTGTAAATGCACAAACAGTAATATCTCCACATTGCACGGTGCAATTCTGAAATTTTTTGCTTTTTCCTGTTAATCCTAGCATGATAAAGAAGATTCAAAGAGAGTGAGATGCCAGCTCCTTTCATTCAGTCAGTAGCTTCAAACATTTCTGGTATATGAAAAACATGTTTTTCAATGGCAAAAATCAATGAATATTGTAAATGCACAAACAGTAATATCTCCACATTGCACAGTGCAATTCTGAAATTTTTAGCTTTTTCCTGTTAATCCTAGCATGATAAAGAAGATTCAAAGAGAGTGAGATGCCAGCTCCTTTCATTCAGTCAGTAGCTTCAAACATTTCTGGTATATGAAAAACATGTTTTTCAATGGCAAAAATCAATGAATATTGTAAATGCACAAACAGTAATATCTCCACATTGCAAGGTGCAATTCTGAAATTTTTTGCTTTTTCCTGCTAATCCTAGCATGATAAAGAAGATTCAAAGAGAGTGAGATGCCAGCTCCTTTCATTCAGTCAGAAGCTTCAAACATTTCTGGTATATGAAAAACATGTTTTTCAATGGCAAAAATCAATGAATATTGTAAATGCACAAACAGTAATATCTCCACATTGCACGGTGCAATTCTGAAATTTTTAGCTTTTTCCTGTTAATCCTAGCATGATAAAGAAGATTCAAAGAGAGTGAGATGCCAGCTCCTTTCATTCAGTCAGTAGCTTCAAACATTTCTGGTATATGAAAAACATGTTTTTCAATGGCAAAAATCAATGAATATTGTAAATGCACAAACAGTAATATCTCCACATTGCAAGGTGCAATTCTGAAATTTTTTGCTTTTTCCTGTTAATCCTAGCATGATAAAGAAGATTCAAAGAGAGTCAGATGCCAGCTCCTTTCATTCAGTCAGTAGCTTCAAACATTTCTGGTATATGAAAAACATGTTTTTCAATGGCAAAAATCAATGAATATTGTAAATGCACAAACAGTAATATCTCCACATTGCAAGGTGCAATTCTGAAATTTTTTGCTTTTTCCTGCTAATCCTAGCATGATAAAGAAGATTCAAAGAGAGTGAGATGCCAGCTCCTTTCATTCAGTCAGTAGCTTCAAACATTTCTGGTATATGAAAAACATGTTTTTCAATGGCAAAAATCAATGAATATTGTAAATGCACAAACAGTAATATCTCCACATTGCAAGGTGCAATTCTGAAATTTTTTGCTTTTTCCTGCTAATCCTAGCATGATAAAGAAGATTCAAAGAGAGTGAGATGCCAGCTCCTTTCATTCAGTCAGTAGCTTCAAACATTTCTGGTATATGAAAAACATGTTTTTCAATGGCAAAAATCAATGAATATTGTAAATGCACAAACAGTAATATCTCCACATTGCACGGTGCAATTCTGAAATTTTTAGCTTTTTCCTGTTAATCCTAGCATGATAAAGAAGATTCAAAGAGAGTGAGATGCCAGCTCCTTTCATTCAGTCAGTAGCTTCAAACATTTCTGGTATATTAAAAACATGTTTTTCAATGGCAAAAATCAATGAATATTGTAAATGCACAAACAGTAATATCTCCACATTGCAAGGTGCAATTCTGAAATTTTTTGCTTTTTCCTGTTAATCCTAGCATGATAAAGAAGATTCAAAGAGAGTGAGATGCCAGCTCCTTTCATTCAGTCAGTAGCTTCAAACATTTCTGGTATATGAAAAACATGTTTTTCAATGGCAAAAATCAATGAATATTGTAAATGCACAAACAGTAATATCTCCACATTGCACAGTGCAATTCTGAAATTTTTAGCTTTTTCCTGTTAATCCTAGCATGATAAAGAAGATTCAAAGAGAGTGAGATGCCAGCTCCTTTCATTCAGTCAGTAGCTTCAAACATTTCTGGTATATGAAAAACATGTTTTTCAATGGCAAAAATCAATGAATATTGTAAATGCACAAACAGTAATATCTCCACATTGCAAGGTGCAATTCTGAAATTTTTTGCTTTTTCCTGCTAATCCTAGCATGATAAAGAAGATTCAAAGAGAGTGAGATGCCAGCTCCTTTCATTCAGTCAGAAGCTTCAAACATTTCTGGTATATGAAAAACGTTTTTCAATGGCAAAAATCAATGAATATTGTAAATGCACAAACAGTAATATCTCCACATTGCACGGTGCAATTCTGAAATTTTTAGCTTTTTCCTGTTAATCCTAGCATGATAAAGAAGATTCAAAGAGAGTGAGATGCCAGCTCCTTTCATTCAGTCAGTAGCTTCAAACATTTCTGGTATATGAAAAACATGTTTTTCAATGGCAAAAATCAATGAATATTGTAAATGCACAAACAGTAATATCTCCACATTGCAAGGTGCAATTCTGAAATTTTTTGCTTTTTCCTGCTAATCCTAGCATGATAAAGAAGATTCAAAGAGAGTGAGATGCCAGCTCCTTTCATTCAGTCAGTAGCTTCAAACATTTCTGGTATATGAAAAACATGTTTTTCAATGGCAAAAATCAATGAATATTGTAAATGCACAAACAGTAATATCTCCACATTGCACGGTGCAATTCTGAAATTTTTAGCTTTTTCCTGTTAATCCTAGCATGATAAAGAAGATTCAAAGAGAGTGAGATGCCAGCTCCTTTCATTCAGTCAGTAGCTTCAAACATTTCTGGTATATGAAAAACATGTTTTTCAATGGCAAAAATCAATGAATATTGTAAATGCACAAACAGTAATATCTCCACATTGCAAGGTGCAATTCTGAAATTTTTTGCTTTTTCCTGTTAATCCTAGCATGATAAAGAAGATTCAAAGAGAGTGAGATGCCAGCTCCTTTCATTCAGTCAGTAGCTTCAAACATTTCTGGTATATGAAAAACATGTTTTTCAATGGCAAAAATCAATGAATATTGTAAATGCACAACAGTAATATCTCCACATTGCAAGGTGCAATTCTGAAATTTTTTGCTTTTTCCTGCTAATCCTAGCATGATAAAGAAGATTCAAAGAGTGAGATGCCAGCTCCTTTCATTCAGTCAGTAGCTTCAAACATTTCTGGTATATGAAAAACATGTTTTTCAATGGCAAAAATCAATGAATATTGTAAATGCACAAACAGTAATATCTCCACATTGCAAGGTGCAATTCTGAAATTTTTTGCTTTTTCCTGCTAATCCTAGCATGATAAAGAAGATTCAAAGAGAGTGAGATGCCAGCTCCTTTCATTCAGTCAGTAGCTTCAAACATTTCTGGTATATGAAAAACATGTTTTTCAATGGCAAAAATCAATGAATATTGTAAATGCACAAACAGTAATATCTCCACATTGCACGGTGCAATTCTGAAATTTTTAGCTTTTTCCTGTTAATCCTAGCATGATAAAGAAGATTCAAAGAGAGTGAGATGCCAGCTCCTTTCATTCAGTCAGTAGCTTCAAACATTTCTGGTATATGAAAAACATGTTTTTCAATGGCAAAAATCAATGAATATTGTAAATGCACAAACAGTAATATCTCCACATTGCAAGGTGCAATTCTGAAATTTTTTGCTTTTTCCTGCTAATCCTAGCATGATAAAGAAGATTCAAAGAGAGTGAGATGCCAGCTCCTTTCATTCAGTCAGTAGCTTCAAACATTTCTGGTATATGAAAAACATGTTTTTCAATGGCAAAAATCAATGAATATTGTAAATGCACAAACAGTAATATCTCCACATTGCAAGGTGCAATTCTGAAATTTTTTGCTTTTTCCTGCTAATCCTAGCATGATAAAGAAGATTCAAAGAGAGTGAGATGCCAGCTCCTTTCATTCAGTCAGTAGCTTCAAACATTTCTGGTATATGAAAAACATGTTTTTCAATGGCAAAAATCAATGAATATTGTAAATGCACAAACAGTAATATCTCCACATTGCACGGTGCAATTCTGAAATTTTTAGCTTTTTCCTGTTAATCCTAGCATGATAAAGAAGATTCAAAGAGAGTGAGATGCCAGCTCCTTTCATTCAGTCAGTAGCTTCAAACATTTCTGGTATATGAAAAACATGTTTTTCAATGGCAAAAATCAATGAATATTGTAAATGCACAAACAGTAATATCTCCACATTGCAAGGTGCAATTCTGAAATTTTTTGCTTTTTCCTGCTAATCCTAGCATGATAAAGAAGATTCAAAGAGAGTGAGATGCCAGCTCCTTTCATTCAGTCAGTAGCTTCAAACATTTCTGGTATATGAAAAACATGTTTTTCAATGGCAAAAATCAATGAATATTGTAAATGCACAAACAGTAATATCTCCACATTGCACGGTGCAATTCTGAAATTTTTAGCTTTTTCCTGTTAATCCTAGCATGATAAAGAAGATTCAAAGAGAGTCAGATGCCAGCTCCTTTCATTCAGTCAGTAGCTTCAAACATTTCTGGTATATGAAAAACATGTTTTTCAATGGCAAAAATCAATGAATATTGTAAATGCACAAACAGTAATATCTCCACATTGCAAGGTGCAATTCTGAAATTTTTTGCTTTTTCCTGCTAATCCTAGCATGATAAAGAAGATTCAAAGAGAGTGAGATGCCAGCTCCTTTCATTCAGTCAGTAGCTTCAAACATTTCTGGTATATGAAAAACATGTTTTTCAATGGCAAAAATCAATGAATATTGTAAATGCACAAACAGTAATATCTCCACATTGCATGGTGCAATTCTGAAATTTTTAGCTTTTTCCTGTAAATCCTAGCATGATAAAGATTCAAAGAGAGTGAGATGCCAGCTCCTTTCATTCAGTCAGTAGCTTCAAACATTTCTGGTATATGAAAAACATGTTTTTCAATGGCAAAAATCAATGAATATTGTAAATGCACAAACAGTAATATCTCCACATTGCAAGGTGCAATTCTGAAATTTTTTGCTTTTTCCTGCTAATCCTAGCATGATAAAGAAGAATTCAAAGAGAGTGAGATGCCAGCTCCTTTCATTCAGTCAGTAGCTTCAAACATTTCTGGTATATGAAAAACATGTTTTTCAATGGCAAAAATCAATGATATTGTAAATGCACAAACAGTAATATCTCCACATTGCACGGTGCAATTCTGAAATTTTTAGCTTTTTCCTGTTAATCCTAGCATGATAAAGAAGATTCAAAGAGAGTGAGATGCCAGCTCCTTTCATTCAGTCAGTAGCTTCAAACATTTCTGGTATATGAAAAACATGTTTTTCAATGGCAAAAATCAATGAATATTGTAAATGCACAAACAGTAATATCTCCACATTGCAAGGTGCAATTCTGAAATTTTTTGCTTTTTCCTGCTAATCCTAGCATGATAAAGAAGATTCAAAGAGAGTGAGATGCCAGCTCCTTTCATTCAGTCAGTAGCTTCAAACATTTCTGGTATATGAAAAACATGTTTTTCAATGGCAAAAATCAATGAATATTGTAAATGCACAAACAGTAATATCTCCACATTGCACGGTGCAATTCTGAAATTTTTAGCTTTTTCCTGTTAATCCTAGCATGATAAAGAAGATTCAAAGAGAGTGAGATGCCAGCTCCTTTCATTCAGTCAGTAGCTTCAAACATTTCTGGTATATTAAAAACATGTTTTTCAATGGCAAAAATCAATGAATATTGTAAATGCACAAACAGTAATATCTCCACATTGCAAGGTGCAATTCTGAAATTTTTTGCTTTTTCCTGTTAATCCTAGCATGATAAAGAAGATTCAAAGAGAGTGAGATGCCAGCTCCTTTCATTCAGTCAGTAGCTTCAAACATTTCTGGTATATGAAAAACATGTTTTTCAATGGCAAAAATCAATGAATATTGTAAATGCACAAACAGTAATATCTCCACATTGCAAGGTGCAATTCTGAAATTTTTTGCTTTTTCCTGCTAATCCTAGCATGATAAAGAAGATTCAAAGAGAGTGAGATGCCAGCTCCTTTCATTCAGTCAGTAGCTTCAAACATTTCTGGTATATGAAAAACATGTTTTTCAATGGCAAAAATCAATGAATATTGTAAATGCACAAACAGTAATATCTCCACATTGCACGGTGCAATTCTGAAATTTTTAGCTTTTTCCTGTTAATCCTAGCATGATAAAGAAGATTCAAAGAGAGTGAGATGCCAGCTCCTTTCATTCAGTCAGTAGCTTCAAACATTTCTGGTATATGAAAAACATGTTTTTCAATGGCAAAAATCAATGAATATTGTAAATGCACAAACAGTAATATCTCCACATTGCAAGGTGCAATTCTGAAATTTTTTGCTTTTTCCTGCTAATCCTAGCATGATAAAGAAGATTCAAAGAGAGTGAGATGCCAGCTCCTTTCATTCAGTCAGTAGCTTCAAACATTTCTGGTATATGAAAAACATGTTTTTCAATGGCAAAAATCAATGAATATTGTAAATGCACAAACAGTAATATCTCCACATTGCACGGTGCAATTCTGAAATTTTTAGCTTTTTCCTGTTAATCCTAGCATGATAAAGAAGATTCAAAGAGAGTCAGATGCCAGCTCCTTTCATTCAGTCAGTAGCTTCAAACATTTCTGGTATATGAAAAACATGTTTTTCAATGGCAAAAATCAATGAATATTGTAAATGCACAAACAGTAATATCTCCACATTGCAAGGTGCAATTCTGAAATTTTTTGCTTTTTCCTGCTAATCCTAGCATGATAAAGAAGATTCAAAGAGAGTGAGATGCCAGCTCCTTTCATTCAGTCAGTAGCTTCAAACATTTCTGGTATATGAAAAACATGTTTTTCAATGGCAAAAATCAATGAATATTGTAAATGCACAAACAGTAATATCTCCACATTGCATGGTGCAATTCTGAAATTTTTAGCTTTTTCCTGTAAATCCTAGCATGATAAAGATTCAAAGAGAGTGAGATGCCAGCTCCTTTCATTCAGTCAGTAGCTTCAAACATTTCTGGTATATGAAAAACATGTTTTTCAATGGCAAAAATCAATGAATATTGTAAATGCACAAACAGTAATATCTCCACATTGCAAGGTGCAATTCTGAAATTTTTTGCTTTTTCCTGCTAATCCTAGCATGATAAAGAAGATTCAAAGAGAGTGAGATGCCAGCTCCTTTCATTCAGTCAGTAGCTTCAAACATTTCTGGTATATGAAAAACATGTTTTTCAATGGCAAAAATCAATGAATATTGTAAATGCACAAACAGTAATATCTCCACATTGCACGGTGCAATTCTGAAATTTTTAGCTTTTTCCTGTTAATCCTAGCATGATAAAGAAGATTCAAAGAGAGTGAGATGCCAGCTCCTTTCATTCAGTCAGTAGCTTCAAACATTTCTGGTATATGAAAAACATGTTTTTCAATGGCAAAAATCAATGAATATTGTAAATGCACAAACAGTAATATCTCCACATTGCAAGGTGCAATTCTGAAATTTTTTGCTTTTTCCTGCTAATCCTAGCATGATAAAGAAGATTCAAAGAGAGTGAGATGCCAGCTCCTTTCATTCAGTCAGTAGCTTCAAACATTTCTGGTATATGAAAAACATGTTTTTCAATGGCAAAAATCAATGAATATTGTAAATGCACAAACAGTAATATCTCCACATTGCACGGTGCAATTCTGAAATTTTTAGCTTTTTCCTGTTAATCCTAGCATGATAAAGAAGATTCAAAGAGAGTGAGATGCCAGCTCCTTTCATTCAGTCAGTAGCTTCAAACATTTCTGGTATATTAAAAACATGTTTTTCAATGGCAAAAATCAATGAATATTGTAAATGCACAAACAGTAATATCTCCACATTGCAAGGTGCAATTCTGAAATTTTTTGCTTTTTCCTGTTAATCCTAGCATGATAAAGAAGATTCAAAGAGAGTGAGATGCCAGCTCCTTTCATTCAGTCAGTAGATTCAAACATTTCTGGTATATGAAAAACATGTTTTTCAATGGCAAAAATCAATGAATATTGTAAATGCACAAACAGTAATATCTCCACATTGCAAGGTGCAATTCTGAAATTTTTTGCTTTTTCCTGCTAATCCTAGCATGATAAAGAAGATTCAAAGAGAGTGAGATGCCAGCTCCTTTCATTCAGTCAGTAGCTTCAAACATTTCTGGTATATGAAAAACATGTTTTTCAATGGCAAAAATCAATGAATATTGTAAATGCACAAACAGTAATATCTCCACATTGCACGGTGCAATTCTGAAATTTTTAGCTTTTTCCTGTTAATCCTAGCATGATAAAGAAGATTCAAAGAGAGTGAGATGCCAGCTCCTTTCATTCAGTCAGTAGCTTCAAACATTTCTGGTATATGAAAAACATGTTTTTCAATGGCAAAAATCAATGAATATTGTAAATGCACAAACAGTAATATCTCCACATTGCAAGGTGCAATTCTGAAATTTTTTGCTTTTTCCTGCTAATCCTAGCATGATAAAGAAGATTCAAAGAGAGTGAGATGCCAGCTCCTTTCATTCAGTCAGTAGCTTCAAACATTTCTGGTATATGAAAAACATGTTTTTCAATGGCAAAAATCAATGAATATTGTAAATGCACAAACAGTAATATCTCCACATTGCACGGTGCAATTCTGAAATTTTTTGCTTTTTCCTGTTAATCCTAGCATGATAAAGAAGATTCAAAGAGAGTGAGATGCCAGCTCCTTTCATTCAGTCAGTAGCTTCAAACATTTCTGGTATATGAAAAACATGTTTTTCAATGGCAAAAATCAATGAATATTGTAAATGCACAAACAGTAATATCTCCACATTGCACAGTGCAATTCTGAAATTTTTAGCTTTTTCCTGTTAATCCTAGCATGATAAAGAAGATTCAAAGAGAGTGAGATGCCAGCTCCTTTCATTCAGTCAGTAGCTTCAAACATTTCTGGTATATGAAAAACATGTTTTTCAATGGCAAAAATCAATGAATATTGTAAATGCACAAACAGTAATATCTCCACATTGCAAGGTGCAATTCTGAAATTTTTTGCTTTTTCCTGCTAATCCTAGCATGATAAAGAAGATTCAAAGAGAGTGAGATGCCAGCTCCTTTCATTCAGTCAGAAGCTTCAAACATTTCTGGTATATGAAAAACATGTTTTTCAATGGCAAAAATCAATGAATATTGTAAATGCACAAACAGTAATATCTCCACATTGCAAGGTGCAATTCTGAAATTTTTTGCTTTTTCCTGTTAATCCTAGCATGATAAAGAAGATTCAAAGAGAGTGAGATGCCAGCTCCTTTCATTCAGTCAGTAGCTTCAAACATTTCTGGTATATGAAAAACATGTTTTTCAATGGCAAAAATCAATGAATATTGTAAATGCACAAACAGTAATATCTCCACATTGCAAGGTGCAATTCTGAAATTTTTTGCTTTTTCCTGCTAATCCTAGCATGATAAAGAAGATTCAAAGAGAGTGAGATGCCAGCTCCTTTCATTCAGTCAGTAGCTTCAAACATTTCTGGTATATGAAAAACATGTTTTTCAATGGCAAAAATCAATGAATATTGTAAATGCACAAACAGTAATATCTCCACATTGCAAGGTGCAATTCTGAAATTTTTTGCTTTTTCCTGCTAATCCTAGCATGATAAAGAAGATTCAAAGAGAGTGAGATGCCAGCTCCTTTCATTCAGTCAGTAGCTTCAAACATTTCTGGTATATGAAAAACATGTTTTTCAATGGCAAAAATCAATGAATATTGTAAATGCACAAACAGTAATATCTCCACATTGCACGGTGCAATTCTGAAATTTTTAGCTTTTTCCTGTTAATCCTAGCATGATAAAGAAGATTCAAAGAGAGTGAGATGCCAGCTCCTTTCATTCAGTCAGTAGCTTCAAACATTTCTGGTATATTAAAAACATGTTTTTCAATGGCAAAAATCAATGAATATTGTAAATGCACAAACAGTAATATCTCCACATTGCAAGGTGCAATTCTGAAATTTTTTGCTTTTTCCTGTTAATCCTAGCATGATAAAGAAGATTCAAAGAGAGTGAGATGCCAGCTCCTTTCATTCAGTCAGTAGATTCAAACATTTCTGGTATATGAAAAACATGTTTTTCAATGGCAAAAATCAATGAATATTGTAAATGCACAAACAGTAATATCTCCACATTGCAAGGTGCAATTCTGAAATTTTTTGCTTTTTCCTGCTAATCCTAGCATGATAAAGAAGATTCAAAGAGAGTGAGATGCCAGCTCCTTTCATTCAGTCAGTAGCTTCAAACATTTCTGGTATATGAAAAACATGTTTTTCAATGGCAAAAATCAATGAATATTGTAAATGCACAAACAGTAATATCTCCACATTGCACGGTGCAATTCTGAAATTTTTAGCTTTTTCCTGTTAATCCTAGCATGATAAAGAAGATTCAAAGAGAGTGAGATGCCAGCTCCTTTCATTCAGTCAGTAGCTTCAAACATTTCTGGTATATGAAAAACATGTTTTTCAATGGCAAAAATCAATGAATATTGTAAATGCACAAACAGTAATATCTCCACATTGCAAGGTGCAATTCTGAAATTTTTTGCTTTTTCCTGCTAATCCTAGCATGATAAAGAAGATTCAAAGAGAGTGAGATGCCAGCTCCTTTCATTCAGTCAGTAGCTTCAAACATTTCTGGTATATGAAAAACATGTTTTTCAATGGCAAAAATCAATGAATATTGTAAATGCACAAACAGTAATATCTCCACATTGCACGGTGCAATTCTGAAATTTTTTGCTTTTTCCTGTTAATCCTAGCATGATAAAGAAGATTCAAAGAGAGTGAGATGCCAGCTCCTTTCATTCAGTCAGTAGCTTCAAACATTTCTGGTATATGAAAAACATGTTTTTCAATGGCAAAAATCAATGAATATTGTAAATGCACAAACAGTAATATCTCCACATTGCACAGTGCAATTCTGAAATTTTTAGCTTTTTCCTGTTAATCCTAGCATGATAAAGAAGATTCAAAGAGAGTGAGATGCCAGCTCCTTTCATTCAGTCAGTAGCTTCAAACATTTCTGGTATATGAAAAACATGTTTTTCAATGGCAAAAATCAATGAATATTGTAAATGCACAAACAGTAATATCTCCACATTGCAAGGTGCAATTCTGAAATTTTTTGCTTTTTCCTGCTAATCCTAGCATGATAAAGAAGATTCAAAGAGAGTGAGATGCCAGCTCCTTTCATTCAGTCAGAAGCTTCAAACATTTCTGGTATATGAAAAACATGTTTTTCAATGGCAAAAATCAATGAATATTGTAAATGCACAAACAGTAATATCTCCACATTGCAAGGTGCAATTCTGAAATTTTTTGCTTTTTCCTGTTAATCCTAGCATGATAAAGAAGATTCAAAGAGAGTGAGATGCCAGCTCCTTTCATTCAGTCAGTAGCTTCAAACATTTCTGGTATATGAAAAACATGTTTTTCAATGGCAAAAATCAATGAATATTGTAAATGCACAAACAGTAATATCTCCACATTGCAAGGTGCAATTCTGAAATTTTTTGCTTTTTCCTGCTAATCCTAGCATGATAAAGAAGATTCAAAGAGAGTGAGATGCCAGCTCCTTTCATTCAGTCAGTAGCTTCAAACATTTCTGGTATATGAAAAACATGTTTTTCAATGGCAAAAATCAATGAATATTGTAAATGCACAAACAGTAATATCTCCACATTGCAAGGTGCAATTCTGAAATTTTTTGCTTTTTCCTGCTAATCCTAGCATGATAAAGAAGATTCAAAGAGAGTGAGATGCCAGCTCCTTTCATTCAGTCAGTAGCTTCAAACATTTCTGGTATATGAAAAACATGTTTTTCAATGGCAAAAATCAATGAATATTGTAAATGCACAAACAGTAATATCTCCACATTGCAAGGTGCAATTCTGAAATTTTTTGCTTTTTCCTGCTAATCCTAGCATGATAAAGAAGATTCAAAGAGAGTGAGATGCCAGCTCCTTTCATTCAGTCAGTAGCTTCAAACATTTCTGGTATATGAAAAACATGTTTTTCAATGGCAAAAATCAATGAATATTGTAAATGCACAAACAGTAATATCTCCACATTGCACGGTGCAATTCTGAAATTTTTAGCTTTTTCCTGTTAATCCTAGCATGATAAAGAAGATTCAAAGAGAGTCAGATGCCAGCTCCTTTCATTCAGTCAGTAGCTTCAAACATTTCTGGTATATGAAAAACATGTTTTTCAATGGCAAAAATCAATGAATATTGTAAATGCACAAACAGTAATATCTCCACATTGCAAGGTGCAATTCTGAAATTTTTTGCTTTTTCCTGCTAATCCTAGCATGATAAAGAAGATTCAAAGAGAGTGAGATGCCAGCTCCTTTCATTCAGTCAGTAGCTTCAAACATTTCTGGTATATGAAAAACATGTTTTTCAATGGCAAAAATCAATGAATATTGTAAATGCACAAACAGTAATATCTCCACATTGCATGGTGCAATTCTGAAATTTTTAGCTTTTTCCTGTTAATCCTAGCATGATAAAGATTCAAAGAGAGTGAGATGCCAGCTCCTTTCATTCAGTCAGTAGCTTCAAACATTTCTGGTATATGAAAAACATGTTTTTCAATGGCAAAAATCAATGAATATTGTAAATGCACAGTAATATCTCCACATTGCAAGGTGCAATTCTGAAATTTTTAGCTTTTTCCTGCTAATCCTAGCATGATAAAGAAGATTCAAAGAGAGTGAGATGCCAGCTCCTTTCATTCAGTCAGTAGCTTCAAACATTTCTGGTATATGAAAAACATGTTTTTCAATGGCAAAAATCAATGAATATTGTAAATGCACAAACAGTAATATCTCCACATTGCACGGTGCAATTCTGAAATTTTTAGCTTTTTCCTGTTAATCCTAGCATGATAAAGAAGATTCAAAGAGAGTGAGATGCCAGCTCCTTTCATTCAGTCAGTAGCTTCAAACATTTCTGGTATATGAAAAACATGTTTTTCAATGGCAAAAATCAATGAATATTGTAAATGCACAAACAGTAATATCTCCACATTGCAAGGTGCAATTCTGAAATTTTTTGCTTTTTCCTGCTAATCCTAGCATGATAAAGAAGATTCAAAGAGAGTGAGATGCCAGCTCCTTTCATTCAGTCAGTAGCTTCAAACATTTCTGGTATATGAAAAACATGTTTTTCAATGGCAAAAATCAATGAATATTGTAAATGCACAAACAGTAATATCTCCACATTGCACGGTGCAATTCTGAAATTTTTAGCTTTTTCCTGTTAATCCTAGCATGATAAAGAAGATTCAAAGAGAGTGAGATGCCAGCTCCTTTCATTCAGTCAGTAGCTTCAAACATTTCTGGTATATTAAAAACATGTTTTTCAATGGCAAAAATCAATGAATATTGTAAATGCACAAACAGTAATATCTCCACATTGCAAGGTGCAATTCTGAAATTTTTTGCTTTTTCCTGTTAATCCTAGCATGATAAAGAAGATTCAAAGAGAGTGAGATGCCAGCTCCTTTCATTCAGTCAGTAGCTTCAAACATTTCTGGTATATGAAAAACATGTTTTTCAATGGCAAAAATCAATGAATATTGTAAATGCACAAACAGTAATATCTCCACATTGCAAGGTGCAATTCTGAAATTTTTTGCTTTTTCCTGCTAATCCTAGCATGATAAAGAAGATTCAAAGAGAGTGAGATGCCAGCTCCTTTCATTCAGTCAGTAGCTTCAAACATTTCTGGTATATGAAAAACATGTTTTTCAATGGCAAAAATCAATGAATATTGTAAATGCACAAACAGTAATATCTCCACATTGCACGGTGCAATTCTGAAATTTTTAGCTTTTTCCTGTTAATCCTAGCATGATAAAGAAGATTCAAAGAGAGTGAGATGCCAGCTCCTTTCATTCAGTCAGTAGCTTCAAACATTTCTGGTATATGAAAAACATGTTTTTCAATGGCAAAAATCAATGAATATTGTAAATGCACAAACAGTAATATCTCCACATTGCAAGGTGCAATTCTGAAATTTTTTGCTTTTTCCTGCTAATCCTAGCATGATAAAGAAGATTCAAAGAGAGTGAGATGCCAGCTCCTTTCATTCAGTCAGTAGCTTCAAACATTTCTGGTATATGAAAAACATGTTTTTCAATGGCAAAAATCAATGAATATTGTAAATGCACAAACAGTAATATCTCCACATTGCACGGTGCAATTCTGAAATTTTTTGCTTTTTCCTGTTAATCCTAGCATGATAAAGAAGATTCAAAGAGAGTGAGATGCCAGCTCCTTTCATTCAGTCAGTAGCTTCAAACATTTCTGGTATATGAAAAACATGTTTTTCAATGGCAAAAATCAATGAATATTGTAAATGCACAAACAGTAATATCTCCACATTGCACAGTGCAATTCTGAAATTTTTAGCTTTTTCCTGTTAATCCTAGCATGATAAAGAAGATTCAAAGAGAGTGAGATGCCAGCTCCTTTCATTCAGTCAGTAGCTTCAAACATTTCTGGTATATGAAAAACATGTTTTTCAATGGCAAAAATCAATGAATATTGTAAATGCACAAACAGTAATATCTCCACATTGCAAGGTGCAATTCTGAAATTTTTTGCTTTTTCCTGCTAATCCTAGCATGATAAAGAAGATTCAAAGAGAGTGAGATGCCAGCTCCTTTCATTCAGTCAGAAGCTTCAAACATTTCTGGTATATGAAAAACATGTTTTTCAATGGCAAAAATCAATGAATATTGTAAATGCACAAACAGTAATATCTCCACATTGCACGGTGCAATTCTGAAATTTTTAGCTTTTTCCTGTTAATCCTAGCATGATAAAGAAGATTCAGAGTGAGATGCCAGCTCCTTTCATTCAGTCAGTAGCTTCAAACATTTCTGGTATATGAAAAACATGTTTTTCAATGGCAAAAATCAATGAATATTGTAAATGCACAAACAGTAATATCTCCACATTGCAAGGTGCAATTCTGAAATTTTTTGCTTTTTCCTGTTAATCCTAGCATGATAAAGAAGATTCAAAGAGAGTGAGATGCCAGCTCCTTTCATTCAGTCAGTAGCTTCAAACATTTCTGGTATATGAAAAACATGTTTTTCAATGGCAAAAATCAATGAATATTGTAAATGCACAAACAGTAATATCTCCACATTGCAAGGTGCAATTCTGAAATTTTTTGCTTTTTCCTGCTAATCCTAGCATGATAAAGAAGATTCAAAGAGAGTGAGATGCCAGCTCCTTTCATTCAGTCAGTAGCTTCAAACATTTCTGGTATATGAAAAACATGTTTTTCAATGGCAAAAATCAATGAATATTGTAAATGCACAAACAGTAATATCTCCACATTGCAAGGTGCAATTCTGAAATTTTTTGCTTTTTCCTGCTAATCCTAGCATGATAAAGAAGATTCAAAGAGAGTGAGATGCCAGCTCCTTTCATTCAGTCAGTAGCTTCAAACATTTCTGGTATATGAAAAACATGTTTTTCAATGGCAAAAATCAATGAATATTGTAAATGCACAAACAGTAATATCTCCACATTGCAAGGTGCAATTCTGAAATTTTTTGCTTTTTCCTGCTAATCCTAGCATGATAAAGAAGATTCAAAGAGAGTGAGATGCCAGCTCCTTTCATTCAGTCAGTAGCTTCAAACATTTCTGGTATATGAAAAACATGTTTTTCAATGGCAAAAATCAATGAATATTGTAAATGCACAAACAGTAATATCTCCACATTGCACGGTGCAATTCTGAAATTTTTAGCTTTTTCCTGTTAATCCTAGCATGATAAAGAAGATTCAAAGAGAGTCAGATGCCAGCTCCTTTCATTCAGTCAGTAGCTTCAAACATTTCTGGTATATGAAAAACATGTTTTTCAATGGCAAAAATCAATGAATATTGTAAATGCACAAACAGTAATATCTCCACATTGCAAGGTGCAATTCTGAAATTTTTTGCTTTTTCCTGCTAATCCTAGCATGATAAAGAAGATTCAAAGAGAGTGAGATGCCAGCTCCTTTCATTCAGTCAGTAGCTTCAAACATTTCTGGTATATGAAAAACATGTTTTTCAATGGCAAAAATCAATGAATATTGTAAATGCACAAACAGTAATATCTCCACATTGCACGGTGCAATTCTGAAATTTTTAGCTTTTTCCTGTTAATCCTAGCATGATAAAGAAGATTCAAAGAGAGTGAGATGCCAGCTCCTTTCATTCAGTCAGTAGCTTCAAACATTTCTGGTATATGAAAAACATGTTTTTCAATGGCAAAAATCAATGAATATTGTAAATGCACAAACAGTAATATCTCCACATTGCAAGGTGCAATTCTGAAATTTTTTGCTTTTTCCTGCTAATCCTAGCATGATAAAGAAGATTCAAAGAGAGTGAGATGCCAGCTCCTTTCATTCAGTCAGTAGCTTCAAACATTTCTGGTATATGAAAAACATGTTTTTCAATGGCAAAAATCAATGAATATTGTAAATGCACAAACAGTAATATCTCCACATTGCACGGTGCAATTCTGAAATTTTTAGCTTTTTCCTGTTAATCCTAGCATGATAAAGAAGATTCAAAGAGAGTCAGATGCCAGCTCCTTTCATTCAGTCAGTAGCTTCAAACATTTCTGGTATATGAAAAACATGTTTTTCAATGGCAAAAATCAATGAATATTGTAAATGCACAAACAGTAATATCTCCACATTGCAAGGTGCAATTCTGAAATTTTTTGCTTTTTCCTGCTAATCCTAGCATGATAAAGAAGATTCAAAGAGAGTGAGATGCCAGCTCCTTTCATTCAGTCAGTAGCTTCAAACATTTCTGGTATATGAAAAACATGTTTTTCAATGGCAAAAATCAATGAATATTGTAAATGCACAAACAGTAATATCTCCACATTGCATGGTGCAATTCTGAAATTTTTAGCTTTTTCCTGTAAATCCTAGCATGATAAAGATTCAAAGAGAGTGAGATGCCAGCTCCTTTCATTCAGTCAGTAGCTTCAAACATTTCTGGTATATGAAAAACATGTTTTTCAATGGCAAAAATCAATGAATATTGTAAATGCACAAACAGTAATATCTCCACATTGCAAGGTGCAATTCTGAAATTTTTTGCTTTTTCCTGCTAATCCTAGCATGATAAAGAAGATTCAAAGAGAGTGAGATGCCAGCTCCTTTCATTCAGTCAGTAGCTTCAAACATTTCTGGTATATGAAAAACATGTTTTTCAATGGCAAAAATCAATGAATATTGTAAATGCACAAACAGTAATATCTCCACATTGCACGGTGCAATTCTGAAATTTTTAGCTTTTTCCTGTTAATCCTAGCATGATAAAGAAGATTCAAAGAGAGTGAGATGCCAGCTCCTTTCATTCAGTCAGTAGCTTCAAACATTTCTGGTATATGAAAAACATGTTTTTCAATGGCAAAAATCAATGAATATTGTAAATGCACAAACAGTAATATCTCCACATTGCAAGGTGCAATTCTGAAATTTTTTGCTTTTTCCTGCTAATCCTAGCATGATAAAGAAGATTCAAAGAGAGTGAGATGCCAGCTCCTTTCATTCAGTCAGTAGCTTCAAACATTTCTGGTATATGAAAAACATGTTTTTCAATGGCAAAAATCAATGAATATTGTAAATGCACAAACAGTAATATCTCCACATTGCAAGGTGCAATTCTGAAATTTTTTGCTTTTTCCTGCTAATCCTAGCATGATAAAGAAGATTCAAAGAGAGTGAGATGCCAGCTCCTTTCATTCAGTCAGTAGCTTCAAACATTTCTGGTATATGAAAAACATGTTTTTCAATGGCAAAAATCAATGAATATTGTAAATGCACAAACAGTAATATCTCCACATTGCACGGTGCAATTCTGAAATTTTTAGCTTTTTCCTGTTAATCCTAGCATGATAAAGAAGATTCAAAGAGAGTGAGATGCCAGCTCCTTTCATTCAGTCAGTAGCTTCAAACATTTCTGGTATATGAAAAACATGTTTTTCAATGGCAAAAATCAATGAATATTGTAAATGCACAAACAGTAATATCTCCACATTGCACGGTGCAATTCTGAAATTTTTAGCTTTTTCCTGTTAATCCTAGCATGATAAAGAAGATTCAAAGAGAGTCAGATGCCAGCTCCTTTCATTCAGTCAGTAGCTTCAAACATTTCTGGTATATGAAAAACATGTTTTTCAATGGCAAAAATCAATGAATATTGTAAATGCACAAACAGTAATATCTCCACATTGCAAGGTGCAATTCTGAAATTTTTTGCTTTTTCCTGCTAATCCTAGCATGATAAAGAAGATTCAAAGAGAGTGAGATGCCAGCTCCTTTCATTCAGTCAGTAGCTTCAAACATTTCTGGTATATGAAAAACATGTTTTTCAATGGCAAAAATCAATGAATATTGTAAATGCACAAACAGTAATATCTCCACATTGCATGGTGCAATTCTGAAATTTTTAGCTTTTTCCTGTAAATCCTAGCATGATAAAGATTCAAAGAGAGTGAGATGCCAGCTCCTTTCATTCAGTCAGTAGCTTCAAACATTTCTGGTATATGAAAAACATGTTTTTCAATGGCAAAAATCAATGAATATTGTAAATGCACAAACAGTAATATCTCCACATTGCAAGGTGCAATTCTGAAATTTTTTGCTTTTTCCTGCTAATCCTAGCATGATAAAGAAGATTCAAAGAGAGTGAGATGCCAGCTCCTTTCATTCAGTCAGTAGCTTCAAACATTTCTGGTATATGAAAAACATGTTTTTCAATGGCAAAAATCAATGAATATTGTAAATGCACAAACAGTAATATCTCCACATTGCACGGTGCAATTCTGAAATTTTTAGCTTTTTCCTGTTAATCCTAGCATGATAAAGAAGATTCAAAGAGAGTGAGATGCCAGCTCCTTTCATTCAGTCAGTAGCTTCAAACATTTCTGGTATATGAAAAACATGTTTTTCAATGGCAAAAATCAATGAATATTGTAAATGCACAAACAGTAATATCTCCACATTGCAAGGTGCAATTCTGAAATTTTTTGCTTTTTCCTGCTAATCCTAGCATGATAAAGAAGATTCAAAGAGAGTGAGATGCCAGCTCCTTTCATTCAGTCAGTAGCTTCAAACATTTCTGGTATATGAAAAACATGTTTTTCAATGGCAAAAATCAATGAATATTGTAAATGCACAAACAGTAATATCTCCACATTGCACGGTGCAATTCTGAAATTTTTAGCTTTTTCCTGTTAATCCTAGCATGATAAAGAAGATTCAAAGAGAGTGAGATGCCAGCTCCTTTCATTCAGTCAGTAGCTTCAAACATTTCTGGTATATTAAAAACATGTTTTTCAATGGCAAAAATCAATGAATATTGTAAATGCACAAACAGTAATATCTCCACATTGCAAGGTGCAATTCTGAAATTTTTTGCTTTTTCCTGTTAATCCTAGCATGATAAAGAAGATTCAAAGAGAGTGAGATGCCAGCTCCTTTCATTCAGTCAGTAGCTTCAAACATTTCTGGTATATGAAAAACATGTTTTTCAATGGCAAAAATCAATGAATATTGTAAATGCACAAACAGTAATATCTCCACATTGCAAGGTGCAATTCTGAAATTTTTTGCTTTTTCCTGCTAATCCTAGCATGATAAAGAAGATTCAAAGAGAGTGAGATGCCAGCTCCTTTCATTCAGTCAGTAGCTTCAAACATTTCTGGTATATGAAAAACATGTTTTTCAATGGCAAAAATCAATGAATATTGTAAATGCACAAACAGTAATATCTCCACATTGCACGGTGCAATTCTGAAATTTTTAGCTTTTTCCTGTTAATCCTAGCATGATAAAGAAGATTCAAAGAGAGTGAGATGCCAGCTCCTTTCATTCAGTCAGTAGCTTCAAACATTTCTGGTATATGAAAAACATGTTTTTCAATGGCAAAAATCAATGAATATTGTAAATGCACAAACAGTAATATCTCCACATTGCAAGGTGCAATTCTGAAATTTTTTGCTTTTTCCTGCTAATCCTAGCATGATAAAGAAGATTCAAAGAGAGTGAGATGCCAGCTCCTTTCATTCAGTCAGTAGCTTCAAACATTTCTGGTATATGAAAAACATGTTTTTCAATGGCAAAAATCAATGAATATTGTAAATGCACAAACAGTAATATCTCCACATTGCACGGTGCAATTCTGAAATTTTTTGCTTTTTCCTGTTAATCCTAGCATGATAAAGAAGATTCAAAGAGAGTGAGATGCCAGCTCCTTTCATTCAGTCAGTAGCTTCAAACATTTCTGGTATATGAAAAACATGTTTTTCAATGGCAAAAATCAATGAATATTGTAAATGCACAAACAGTAATATCTCCACATTGCACAGTGCAATTCTGAAATTTTTAGCTTTTTCCTGTTAATCCTAGCATGATAAAGAAGATTCAAAGAGAGTGAGATGCCAGCTCCTTTCATTCAGTCAGTAGCTTCAAACATTTCTGGTATATGAAAAACATGTTTTTCAATGGCAAAAATCAATGAATATTGTAAATGCACAAACAGTAATATCTCCACATTGCAAGGTGCAATTCTGAAATTTTTTGCTTTTTCCTGCTAATCCTAGCATGATAAAGAAGATTCAAAGAGAGTGAGATGCCAGCTCCTTTCATTCAGTCAGAAGCTTCAAACATTTCTGGTATATGAAAAACATGTTTTTCAATGGCAAAAATCAATGAATATTGTAAATGCACAAACAGTAATATCTCCACATTGCACGGTGCAATTCTGAAATTTTTAGCTTTTTCCTGTTAATCCTAGCATGATAAAGAAGATTCAAAGAGAGTGAGATGCCAGCTCCTTTCATTCAGTCAGTAGCTTCAAACATTTCTGGTATATGAAAAACATGTTTTTCAATGGCAAAAATCAATGAATATTGTAAATGCACAAACAGTAATATCTCCACATTGCAAGGTGCAATTCTGAAATTTTTTGCTTTTTCCTGTTAATCCTAGCATGATAAAGAAGATTCAAAGAGAGTGAGATGCCAGCTCCTTTCATTCAGTCAGTAGCTTCAAACATTTCTGGTATATGAAAAACATGTTTTTCAATGGCAAAAATCAATGAATATTGTAAATGCACAAACAGTAATATCTCCACATTGCAAGGTGCAATTCTGAAATTTTTTGCTTTTTCCTGCTAATCCTAGCATGATAAAGAAGATTCAAAGAGAGTGAGATGCCAGCTCCTTTCATTCAGTCAGTAGCTTCAAACATTTCTGGTATATGAAAAACATGTTTTTCAATGGCAAAAATCAATGAATATTGTAAATGCACAAACAGTAATATCTCCACATTGCACGGTGCAATTCTGAAATTTTTAGCTTTTTCCTGTTAATCCTAGCATGATAAAGAAGATTCAAAGAGAGTCAGATGCCAGCTCCTTTCATTCAGTCAGTAGCTTCAAACATTTCTGGTATATGAAAAACATGTTTTTCAATGGCAAAAATCAATGAATATTGTAAATGCACAAACAGTAATATCTCCACATTGCAAGGTGCAATTCTGAAATTTTTTGCTTTTTCCTGCTAATCCTAGCATGATAAAGAAGATTCAAAGAGAGTGAGATGCCAGCTCCTTTCATTCAGTCAGTAGCTTCAAACATTTCTGGTATATGAAAAACATGTTTTTCAATGGCAAAAATCAATGAATATTGTAAATGCACAAACAGTAATATCTCCACATTGCAAGGTGCAATTCTGAAATTTTTTGCTTTTTCCTGTTAATCCTAGCATGATAAAGAAGATTCAAAGAGAGTGAGATGCCAGCTCCTTTCATTCAGTCAGTAGCTTCAAACATTTCTGGTATATGAAAAACATGTTTTTCAATGGCAAAAATCAATGAATATTGTAAATGCACAAACAGTAATATCTCCACATTGCAAGGTGCAATTCTGAAATTTTTTGCTTTTTCCTGCTAATCCTAGCATGATAAAGAAGATTCAAAGAGAGTGAGATGCCAGCTCCTTTCATTCAGTCAGTAGCTTCAAACATTTCTGGTATATGAAAAACATGTTTTTCAATGGCAAAAATCAATGAATATTGTAAATGCACAAACAGTAATATCTCCACATTGCAAGGTGCAATTCTGAAATTTTTTGCTTTTTCCTGCTAATCCTAGCATGATAAAGAAGATTCAAAGAGAGTGAGATGCCAGCTCCTTTCATTCAGTCAGTAGCTTCAAACATTTCTGGTATATGAAAAACATGTTTTTCAATGGCAAAAATCAATGAATATTGTAAATGCACAAACAGTAATATCTCCACATTGCAAGGTGCAATTCTGAAATTTTTTGCTTTTTCCTGCTAATCCTAGCATGATAAAGAAGATTCAAAGAGAGTGAGATGCCAGCTCCTTTCATTCAGTCAGTAGCTTCAAACATTTCTGGTATATGAAAAACATGTTTTTCAATGGCAAAAATCAATGAATATTGTAAATGCACAAACAGTAATATCTCCACATTGCACGGTGCAATTCTGAAATTTTTAGCTTTTTCCTGTTAATCCTAGCATGATAAAGAAGATTCAAAGAGAGTCAGATGCCAGCTCCTTTCATTCAGTCAGTAGCTTCAAACATTTCTGGTATATGAAAAACATGTTTTTCAATGGCAAAAATCAATGAATATTGTAAATGCACAAACAGTAATATCTCCACATTGCAAGGTGCAATTCTGAAATTTTTTGCTTTTTCCTGCTAATCCTAGCATGATAAAGAAGATTCAAAGAGAGTGAGATGCCAGCTCCTTTCATTCAGTCAGTAGCTTCAAACATTTCTGGTATATGAAAAACATGTTTTTCAATGGCAAAAATCAATGAATATTGTAAATGCACAAACAGTAATATCTCCACATTGCACGGTGCAATTCTGAAATTTTTAGCTTTTTCCTGTTAATCCTAGCATGATAAAGAAGATTCAAAGAGAGTGAGATGCCAGCTCCTTTCATTCAGTCAGTAGCTTCAAACATTTCTGGTATATGAAAAACATGTTTTTCAATGGCAAAAATCAATGAATATTGTAAATGCACAAACAGTAATATCTCCACATTGCAAGGTGCAATTCTGAAATTTTTTGCTTTTTCCTGCTAATCCTAGCATGATAAAGAAGATTCAAAGAGAGTGAGATGCCAGCTCCTTTCATTCAGTCAGTAGCTTCAAACATTTCTGGTATATGAAAAACATGTTTTTCAATGGCAAAAATCAATGAATATTGTAAATGCACAAACAGTAATATCTCCACATTGCACGGTGCAATTCTGAAATTTTTAGCTTTTTCCTGTTAATCCTAGCATGATAAAGAAGATTCAAAGAGAGTCAGATGCCAGCTCCTTTCATTCAGTCAGTAGCTTCAAACATTTCTGGTATATGAAAAACATGTTTTTCAATGGCAAAAATCAATGAATATTGTAAATGCACAAACAGTAATATCTCCACATTGCAAGGTGCAATTCTGAAATTTTTTGCTTTTTCCTGCTAATCCTAGCATGATAAAGAAGATTCAAAGAGAGTGAGATGCCAGCTCCTTTCATTCAGTCAGTAGCTTCAAACATTTCTGGTATATGAAAAACATGTTTTTCAATGGCAAAAATCAATGAATATTGTAAATGCACAAACAGTAATATCTCCACATTGCATGGTGCAATTCTGAAATTTTTAGCTTTTTCCTGTAAATCCTAGCATGATAAAGATTCAAAGAGAGTGAGATGCCAGCTCCTTTCATTCAGTCAGTAGCTTCAAACATTTCTGGTATATGAAAAACATGTTTTTCAATGGCAAAAATCAATGAATATTGTAAATGCACAAACAGTAATATCTCCACATTGCAAGGTGCAATTCTGAAATTTTTTGCTTTTTCCTGCTAATCCTAGCATGATAAAGAAGATTCAAAGAGAGTGAGATGCCAGCTCCTTTCATTCAGTCAGTAGCTTCAAACATTTCTGGTATATGAAAAACATGTTTTTCAATGGCAAAAATCAATGAATATTGTAAATGCACAAACAGTAATATCTCCACATTGCACGGTGCAATTCTGAAATTTTTAGCTTTTTCCTGTTAATCCTAGCATGATAAAGAAGATTCAAAGAGAGTGAGATGCCAGCTCCTTTCATTCAGTCAGTAGCTTCAAACATTTCTGGTATATGAAAAACATGTTTTTCAATGGCAAAAATCAATGAATATTGTAAATGCACAAACAGTAATATCTCCACATTGCAAGGTGCAATTCTGAAATTTTTTGCTTTTTCCTGCTAATCCTAGCATGATAAAGAAGATTCAAAGAGAGTGAGATGCCAGCTCCTTTCATTCAGTCAGTAGCTTCAAACATTTCTGGTATATGAAAAACATGTTTTTCAATGGCAAAAATCAATGAATATTGTAAATGCACAAACAGTAATATCTCCACATTGCAAGGTGCAATTCTGAAATTTTTTGCTTTTTCCTGCTAATCCTAG
>NW_027371650.1:0-24925 GCF_046119375.1 Phyllobates terribilis
CTCTTTGAATCTTCTTTATCATGCTAAGAGGAGCAGGAAAAAGCAAAAAATTTCAGAATTGCACCTTGCAATGTGGAGAAAATACTGTTTGTGCATTTACAATATTCATTGATTTTTACCATTGAAAAACGTCCAGAAATGATTGAAGCTACTGACTGAATGAAAGTAGCTGGCATCTCACTCTCTTTGAATCTTCTTTATCATGCTAAGAGGAGCAGGAAAAAGCAAAAAATTCAGACTTGCACTTGCCAATGCGGAGAAATTACTGTTTGTGCATTTACAATATTCATTGATTTTTGCATTGAAAAACATTATGTTATCATATACCAGAAATGTTTGAAGCTACTGACTGAATGAAAGTACTGGCATCTCACCTCTCTTTGAATCTTCTTTATCATGCTAAGAGGAGCAGGAAAAATCAAAAAATTTCAGAATTGCAACCTTGCAATGCGGAGAAATTACTGTTTGTGCATTTACAATATTCATTGATTTTGCCATTGAAAAACGTCCAGAATGATTGAAGCTACTGACTGAATGAAAGGAGCTGGCATCTCACTCTCTTTGAATCTTCTTTATCATGCTAAGAGGAGCAGGAAAAAGCAAAAATTTCAGAATTGCACCTTGCAAAGCGGAGAAATTACTGTTTGTGCATTTACAATATTCATTGATTTTTGCCTTTGAAAAACATCATGTTATTCATATACCAGAAATGATTGAAGCTACTGACTGAATGAAAGGAGTTGGCATCTCACTCTCTTTGAATCTTCTTTATCATGCTAAGAGGAGCAGGAAAAAGTAAAAATTTCAGAATTGCACCTTGCAATGCGGAGAAATTACTGTTTGTGCATTTATAATATTCAATGATTTTTGCCATTGAAAAACGTCCAGAAATGATTGAAGCTACTGACTGAACGAAAGGAGCTGGCATCTCACTCTCTTTGAATCTTCTTTATCATGCTAAGAGGAGCAGGAAAAAGCAAAAAATTTCTGAATTGCACCTTGCAATGCAGAGAAATTACTGTTTGTGCATTTACAATATTCAATTGATTTTTGCCATTGAAAAACGTCCAGAAATGATTGAAGCTACTGACTGAATGAAAGGAGCTGGCATCTCACTCTCTTTGAATCTTCTTTATCATGCTAAGAGGAGCAGGAAAAAGCAAAAAATTTCAGAATTGCACCTTGCAATGCGGAGAAATTACTGTTTGTGCATTTACAATATTCATTGATTTTTGCCATTGAAAAACATCATGTTATTCATTTACCAGAAATGTTTGGAAGCTACTGACTGAATGAAAGGAGCTGAACATCTCACTCTCTTTGAATCTCTTTATCATGCTAAGAGGAGCAGGAAAAAGCAAAAAATTTCAGAATTGCACCTTGCAATGCAGAGAAATTACTGTTTGTGCATTTAAATATTCATTGATTTTTGCCATTGAAAAACGTCCAGAAATGATTGAAGCTACTGACTGAATGAAAGGAGCTGGCATCTCACTCTCTTTGAATCTTCTTTATCATGCTAAGAGGAGCAGGAAAAAGCAAAAAATTTCAGAATTGCACCTTGCAATGCGGAGAAATTACTGTTTGTGCATTTACAATATTCATTGATTTTTGCCATTGAAAAACATCATGTTATTCATATACCAGAAATGTTTGAAGCTACTGACTGAATGAAAGGAGCTGGCATCTCACACACTTTGAATCTTCTTATCATGCTAAGAGGAGCAGGAAAAAGCAAAAATTTCAGAATTGACCTTGCAATGCGGAGAAATTACTGTTTGTGCATTTACAATATTCATTGATTTTTGCCATTGAAAAACATCATGTTATTCATATACCAGAAATGTTTGAAGCTACTGACTGAATGAAGGAGCTGGCATCTCACTCTCTTTGAATCTTCTTTATCATGCTAAGAGGAGCAGGAAAAAGCAAAAAATTTTCAGAATTGCACCTTGCAATGTGGAGAAATTACTGTGCATTTACAATATTCATTGATTTTTACCATTGAAAAACGTCCAGAAATGATTGAAGCTACTGACTGAATGAAAGTAGCTGGCATCTCACTCTCTTTGAATCTTCTTTATCATGCTAAGAGGAGCAGGAAAAAGCAAAAAATTTCAGACTTGCACCTTGCAATGCGGAGAAATTACTGTTTGTGCATTTACAATATTCATTGATTTTTGACATTGAAAAACATCATGTTATTCATATACCAGAAATGTTTGAAGCTACTGACTGAATGAAAGGAGCTGGCATCTCACTCTCTTTGAATCTTCTTTATCATGCTAAGCGGAGCAGGAAAAAGCAAAAAATTTCAGACTTGCACCTTGCAATGCGGAGAAATTACTGTTTGTGCATTTACAATATTCATTGATTTTTGCCATTGAAAAACATGTTATTCATATACCAGAAATGTTTGAAGCTACTGACTGAATGAAAGGAGCTGGCACCTCACTCTCTTTGAATCTTCTTTATCATGCTAAGAGGAGCGTGAAAAAGCAAAAAAATTCAGAATTGCACCTTGCAATGCGGAGAAATTACTGTTTGTGCATTTACAATATTCATTGATTTTTGCCATTGAAAAACGTCCAGAAATGATTGAAAGTACTGACTGAATGAAAGGAGCTGGCATCTCACTCTCTTTGAATCTTCTTTATCATGCTAAGAGGAGCAGGAAAAAGCAAAAAATTTCAGAATTGCACCTTGCAATGCGGAGAAATTACTGTTTGTGCATTTACAATATTCATTGATTTTTGCCATTGAAAAACGTCCAGAAATGATTGAAGCTACTGACTGAATGAAAGGAGCTGGCATCTCACTCTCTTTGAATCTTCTTTATCATGCTAAGAGGAGCAGGAAAAAGTAAAAAATTTCAGAATTGCACCTTGCAATGCGGAGAAATTACAGTTTGTGCATTTACAATATTCATTGATTTTTGCCATTGAAAAACATCCAGAAATGATTGAAGCTACTGACTGAATGAAAGGAGCTGGCATCTCACTCTCTTTGAATCTTCTTTATCATGCTAAGAGGAGCAGGAAAAAGCAAAAAATTTCAGAATTGCACCTTGCAATGCGGAGAAATTACTGTTTGTGCATTTACAATATTCATTGATTTTTGCCATTGAAAAACATCATGTTATTCATATACCAGAAATGTTTGAAGCTACTGACTGAATGAAAGGAGCTGGCATCTCACTCTCTTTGAATCTTCATTATCATGCTAAGAGGAGCAGGAAAAAGCAAAAAATTTCAGAATTGCACCTTGCAATGCGGAGAAATTACTGTTTGTGCATTTACAATATTCATTGATTTTTGCCATTGAAAAACATCATGTTATTCATATACCAGAAATGTTTGAAGCTACTGACTGAATGAAAGGAGCTGGCATCTCACTCTCTTTGAATCTTCTTTATCATGCTAAGAGGAGCAGGAAAAAGCAAAAAATTTCAGAATTGCACCTTGCAATGTGGAGAAATTACTGTTTGTGCATTTACAATATTCATTGATTTTTACCATTGAAAAACGTCCAGAAATGATTGAAGCTACTGACTGAATGAAAGTAGCTGGCATCTCACTCTCTTTGAATCTTCTTTATCATACTAAGAGGAGCAGGAAAAAGCAAAAAATTTCAGACTTGCACCTTGCAATGCGGAGAAATTACTGTTTGTGCATTTACAATATTCATTGATTTTTGCCATTGAAAAACATCATGTTATTCATATACCAGAAATGTTTGAAGCTACTGACTGAATGAAAGGAGCTGGCATCTCACTCTCTTTGAATCTTCTTTATCATGCTAAGAGGAGCAGGAAAAAGCAAAAAATTTCAGAATTGCACCTTGCAATGCGGAGAAATTACTGTTTGTGCATTTACAATATTCATTGATTTTTGCCATTGAAAAACGTCCAGAAATGATTGAAGCTACTGACTGAATGAAAGGAGCTGGCATCTCACTCTCTTTGAATCTTCTTTATCATGCTAAGAGGAGCAGGAAAAAGCAAAAAATTTCAGAATTGCACCTTGCAATGCGGAGAAATTACTGTTTGTGCATTTACAATATTCATTGATTTTTGCCATTGAAAAACGTCCAGAAATGATTGAAGCTACTGACTGAATGAAAGGAGCTGGCATCTCACTCTCTTTGAATCTTCTTTATCATGCTAAGAGGAGCAGGAAAAAGCAAAAAATTTCAGAATTGCACCTTGCAATGCGGAGAAATTACTGTTTGTGCATTTACAATATTCATTGATTTTTGCCATTGAAAAACATCATGTTATTCATATACCAGAAATGATTGAAGCTACTGACTGAATGAAAGGAGCTGGCATCTCACTCTCTTTGAATCTTCTTTATCATGCTAAGAGGAGCAGGAAAAAGTAAAAAATTTCAGAATTGCACCTTGCAATGCGGAGAAATTACTGTTTGTGCATTTATAATATTCAATGATTTTTGCCATTGAAAAACGTCCAGAAATGATTGAAGCTACTGACTGAACGAAAGGAGCTGGCATCTCACTCTCTTTGAATCTTCTTTATCATGCTAAGAGGAGCAGGAAAAAGCAAAAAATTTCAGAATTGCACCTTGCAATGCGGAGAAATTACTGTTTGTGTATTTACAATATTCATTGATTTTTGCCATTGAAAAACGTCCAGAAATGATTGAAGCTACTGACTGAATGAAAGGAGCTGGCATCTCACTCTCTTTGAATCTTCTTTATCATGCTAAGAGGAGCAGGAAAAAGCAAATAATTTCAGAATTGCACCTTGCAATGCGGAGAAATTACTGTTTGTGCATTTACAATATTCATTGATTTTTGCCTTTGAAAAACATCATGTTATTCATATACCAGAAATGTTTGAAGCTACTGACTGAATGAAAGGAGCTGACATCTCACGCTCTTTGAATCTTCTTTATCATGCTAAGAGGAGCAGGAAAAAGCAAAACATTTCAGAATTGCACCTTGCAATGCGGAGAAATTACTGTTTGTGCATTTACAATATTCATTGATTTTTGCCATTGAAAAACGTCCAGAAATGATTGAAGCTACTGACTGAATGAAAGGAGCTGGCATCTCACTCTCTTTGAATCTTCTTTATCATGCTAAGAGGAGCAGGAAAAAGCAAAAAATTTCAGAATTGCACCTTGCAATGCGGAGAAATTACTGTTTGTGCATTTACAATATTCATTGATTTTTGCCATTGAAAAACATCATGTTATTCATATACCAGAAATGTTTGAAGCTACTGACTGAATGAAAGGAGCTGGCATCTCACTCTCTTTGAATCTTCTTTATCATGCTAAGAGGAGCAGGAAAAAGCAAAAAATTTCAGAATTGCACCTTGCAATGCGGAGAAATTACTGTTTGTGCATTTACAATATTCATTCATTTTTGCCATTGAAAAACGTCCAGAAATGATTGAAGCTACTGACTGAATGAAAGGAGCTGGCATCTCACTCTCTTTGAATCTTCTTTATCATGCTAAGAGGAGCAGGAAAAAGCAAAAAATTTCAGAATTGCACCTTGCAATGCGGAGAAATTACTGTTTGTGCATTTACAATATTCATTGATTTTTGCCATTGAAAAACATCATGTTATTCATATACCAGAAATGTTTGAAGCTACTGACTGAATGAAAGGAGCTGACATCTCACGCTCTTTGAATCTTCTTTATCATGCTAAGAGGAGCAGGAAAAAGCAAAAAATTTCAGAATTGCACCTTGCAATGCGGAGAAATTACTGTTTGTGCATTTACAATATTCATTGATTTTTGCCATTGAAAAACGTCCAGAAATGATTGAAGCTACTGACTGAATGAAAGGAGCTGGCATCTCACTCTCTTTGAATCTTCTTTATCATGCTAAGAGGAGCAGGAAAAAGCAAAAAATTTCAGAATTGCACCTTGCAATGCGGAGAAATTACTGTTTGTGCATTTACAATATTCATTGATTTTTGCCATTGAAAAACATCATGTTATTCATATACCAGAAATGTTTGAAGCTACTGACTGAATGAAAGGAGCTGGCATCTCACTCTCTTTGAATCTTCTTTATCATGCTAAGAGGAGCAGGAAAAAGCAAAAAATTTCAGAATTGCACCTTGCAATGCGGAGAAATTACTGTTTGTGCATTTACAATATTCATTGATTTTTGCCATTGAAAAACATCATGTTATTCATATACCAGAAATGTTTGAAGCTACTGACTGAATGAAAGGAGCTGGCATCTCACTCTCTTTGAATCTTCTTTATCATGCTAAGAGGAGCAGGAAAAAGCAAAAAATTTCAGAATTGCACCTTGCAATGCGGAGAAATTACTGTTTGTGCATTTACAATATTCATTGATTTTTGCCATTGAAAAACGTCCAGAAATGATTGAAGCTACTGACTGAATGAAAGGAGCTGGCATCTCACTCTCTTTGAATATTCTTTATCATGCTAAGAGGAGCAGGAAAAAGCAAAACATTTCAGAATTGCACCTTGCAATGCGGAGAAATTACTGTTTGTGCATTTACAATATTCATTGATTTTTGCCATTGAAAAACGTCCAGAAATGATTGAAGCTACTGACTGAATGAAAGGAGCTGGCATCTCACTCTCTTTGAATCTTCTTTATCATGCTAAGAGGAGCAGGAAAAAGCAAAAAATTTCAGAATTGCACCTTGCAATGCGGAGAAATTACTGTTTGTGCATTTACAATATTCATTGATTTTTGCCATTGAAAAACGTCCAGAAATGATTGAAGCTACTGACTGAATGAAAGGAGCTGGCATCTCACTCTCTTTGAATCTTCTTTATCATGCTAAGAGGAGCAGGAAAAAGCAAAAAATTTCAGAATTGCACCTTGCAATGCGGAGAAATTACTGTTTGTGCATTTACAATATTCATTGATTTTTGCCATTGAAAAACATCATGTTATTCATATACCAGAAATGTTTGAAGCTACTGACTGAATGAAAGGAGCTGGCATCTCACTCTCTTTGAATCTTCTTTATCATGCTAAGAGGAGCAGGAAAAAGCAAAAAATTTCAGAATTGCACCTTGCAATGCGGAGAAATTACTGTTTGTGCATTTACAATATTCATTGATTTTTGCCATTGAAAAACGTCCAGAAATGATTGAAGCTACTGACTGAATGAAAGGAGCTGGCATCTCACTCTCTTTGAATCTTGTTTATCATGCTAAGAGGAGCAGGAAAAAGCAAAAAATTTCAGAATTGCACCTTGCAATGCGGAGAAATTACTGTTTGTGCATTTACAATATTCATTGATTTTTGCCATTGAAAAACATCATGTTATTCATATACCAGAAATGATTGAAGCTACTGACTGAATGAAAGGAGCTGGCATCTCACTCTCTTTGAATCTTCTTTATCATGCTAAGAGGAGCAGGAAAAAGTAAAAAATTTCAGAATTGCACCTTGCAATGCGGAGAAATTACTGTTTGTGCATTTATAATATTCAATGATTTTTGCCATTGAAAAACGTCCAGAAATGATTGAAGCTACTGACTGAACGAAAGGAGCTGGCATCTCACTCTCTTTGAATCTTCTTTATCATGCTAAGAGGAGCAGGAAAAAGCAAAAAATTTCAGAATTGCACCTTGCAATGCGGAGAAATTACTGTTTGTGCATTTACAATATTCATTGATTTTTGCCATTGAAAAACGTCCAGAAATGATTGAAGCTACTGACTGAATGAAAGGAGCTGGCATCTCACTCTATTTGAATCTTCTTTATCATGCTAAGAGGAGCAGGAAAAAGCAAAAAATTTCAGAATTGCACCTTGCAATGCGGAGAAATTACTGTTTGTGCATTTACAATATTCATTGATTTTTGCCATTGAAAAACATCATGTTATTCATATACCAGAAATGTTTGAAGCTACTGACTGAATGAAAGGAGCTGACATCTCACGCTCTTTGAATCTTCTTTATCATGCTAAGAGGAGCAGGAAAAAGCAAAAAATTTCAGAATTGCACCTTGCAATGCGGAGAAATTACTGTTTGTGCATTTACAATATTCATTCATTTTTGCCATTGAAAAACGTCCAGAAATGATTGAAGCTACTGACTGAATGAAAGGAGCTGGCATCTCACTCTCTTTGAATCTTCTTTATCATGCTAAGAGGAGCAGGAAAAAGCAAAAAATTTCAGAATTGCACCTTGCAATGCGGAGAAATTACTGTTTGTGCATTTACAATATTCATTGATTTTTGCCATTGAAAAACATCATGTTATTCATATACCAGAAATGTTTGAAGCTACTGACTGAATGAAAGGAGCTGACATCTCACGCTCTTTGAATCTTCTTTATCATGCTAAGAGGAGCAGGAAAAAGCAAAAAATTTCAGAATTGCACCTTGCAATGCGGAGAAATTACTGTTTGTGCATTTACAATATTCATTGATTTTTGCCATTGAAAAACGTCCAGAAATGATTGAAGCTACTGACTGAATGAAAGGAGCTGGCATCTCACTCTCTTTGAATCTTCTTTATCATGCTAAGAGGAGCAGGAAAAAGCAAAAAATTTCAGAATTGCACCTTGCAATGCGGAGAAATTACTGTTTGTGCATTTACAATATTCATTGATTTTTGCCATTGAAAAACATCATGTTATTCATATACCAGAAATGTTTGAAGCTACTGACTGAATGAAAGGAGCTGGCATCTCACTCTCTTTGAATCTTCTTTATCATGCTAAGAGGAGCAGGAAAAAGCAAAAAATTTCAGAATTGCACCTTGCAATGCGGAGAAATTACTGTTTGTGCATTTACAATATTCATTGATTTTTGCCATTGAAAAACATCATGTTATTCATATACCAGAAATGTTTGAAGCTACTGACTGAATGAAAGGAGCTGGCATCTCACTCTCTTTGAATCTTCTTTATCATGCTAAGAGGAGCAGGAAAAAGCAAAAAATTTCAGAATTGCACCTTGCAATGCGGAGAAATTACTGTTTGTGCATTTACAATATTCATTGATTTTTGCCATTGAAAAACGTCCAGAAATGATTGAAGCTACTGACTGAATGAAAGGAGCTGGCATCTCACTCTCTTTGAATCTTCTTTATCATGCTAAGAGGAGCAGGAAAAAGCAAAACATTTCAGAATTGCACCTTGCAATGCGGAGAAATTACTGTTTGTGCATTTACAATATTCATTGATTTTTGCCATTGAAAAACGTCCAGAAATGATTGAAGCTACTGACTGAATGAAAGGAGCTGGCATCTCACTCTCTTTGAATCTTCTTTATCATGCTAAGAGGAGCAGGAAAAAGCAAAAAATTTCAGAATTGCACCTTGCAATGCGGAGAAATTACTGTTTGTGCATTTACAATATTCATTGATTTTTGCCATTGAAAAACGTCCAGAAATGATTGAAGCTACTGACTGAATGAAAGGAGCTGGCATCTCACTCTCTTTGAATCTTCTTTATCATGCTAAGAGGAGCAGGAAAAAGCAAAAAATTTCAGAATTGCACCTTGCAATGCGGAGAAATTACTGTTTGTGCATTTACAATATTCATTGATTTTTGCCATTGAAAAACATCATGTTATTCATATACCAGAAATGTTTGAAGCTACTGACTGAATGAAAGGAGCTGGCATCTCACTCTCTTTGAATCTTCTTTATCATGCTAAGAGGAGCAGGAAAAAGCAAAAAATTTCAGAATTGCACCTTGCAATGCGGAGAAATTACTGTTTGTGCATTTACAATATTCATTGATTTTTGCCATTGAAAAACGTCCAGAAATGATTGAAGCTACTGACTGAATGAAAGGAGCTGGCATCTCACTCTCTTTGAATCTTGTTTATCATGCTAAGAGGAGCAGGAAAAAGCAAAAAATTTCAGAATTGCACCTTGCAATGCAGAGAAATTACTGTTTGTGCATTTACAATATTCATTGATTTTTGCCATTGAAAAACATCATGTTATTCATATACCAGAAATGATTGAAGCTACTGACTGAATGAAAGGAGCTGGCATCTCACTCTCTTTGAATCTTCTTTATCATGCTAAGAGGAGCAGGAAAAAGTAAAAAATTTCAGAATTGCACCTTGCAATGCGGAGAAATTACTGTTTGTGCATTTATAATATTCAATGATTTTTGCCATTGAAAAACGTCCAGAAATGATTGAAGCTACTGACTGAACGAAAGGAGCTGGCATCTCACTCTCTTTGAATCTTCTTTATCATGCTAAGAGGAGCAGGAAAAAGCAAAAAATTTCAGAATTGCACCTTGCAATGCGGAGAAATTACTGTTTGTGCATTTACAATATTCATTGATTTTTGCCATTGAAAAACGTCCAGAAATGATTGAAGCTACTGACTGAATGAAAGGAGCTGGCATCTCACTCTCTTTGAATCTTCTTTATCATGCTAAGCGGAGCAGGAAAAAGCAAAAAATTTCAGACTTGCACCTTGCAATGCGGAGAAATTACTGTTTGTGCATTTACAATATTCATTGATTTTTGCCATTGAAAAACATGTTATTCATATACCAGAAATGTTTGAAGCTACTGACTGAATGAAAGGAGCTGGCACCTCACTCTCTTTGAATCTTCTTTATCATGCTAAGAGGAGCGTGAAAAAGCAAAAAAATTCAGAATTGCACCTTGCAATGCGGAGAAATTACTGTTTGTGCATTTACAATATTCATTGATTTTTGCCATTGAAAAACGTCCAGAAATGATTGAAAGTACTGACTGAATGAAAGGAGCTGGCATCTCACTCTCTTTGAATCTTCTTTATCATGCTAAGAGGAGCAGGAAAAAGCAAAAAATTTCAGAATTGCACCTTGCAATGCGGAGAAATTACTGTTTGTGCATTTACAATATTCATTGATTTTTGCCATTGAAAAACGTCCAGAAATGATTGAAGCTACTGACTGAATGAAAGGAGCTGGCATCTCACTCTCTTTGAATCTTCTTTATCATGCTAAGAGGAGCAGGAAAAAGTAAAAAATTTCAGAATTGCACCTTGCAATGCGGAGAAATTACAGTTTGTGCATTTACAATATTCATTGATTTTTGCCATTGAAAAACATCCAGAAATGATTGAAGCTACTGACTGAATGAAAGGAGCTGGCATCTCACTCTCTTTGAATCTTCTTTATCATGCTAAGAGGAGCAGGAAAAAGCAAAAAATTTCAGAATTGCACCTTGCAATGCGGAGAAATTACTGTTTGTGCATTTACAATATTCATTGATTTTTGCCATTGAAAAACATCATGTTATTCATATACCAGAAATGTTTGAAGCTACTGACTGAATGAAAGGAGCTGGCATCTCACTCTCTTTGAATCTTCATTATCATGCTAAGAGGAGCAGGAAAAAGCAAAAAATTTCAGAATTGCACCTTGCAATGCGGAGAAATTACTGTTTGTGCATTTACAATATTCATTGATTTTTGCCATTGAAAAACATCATGTTATTCATATACCAGAAATGTTTGAAGCTACTGACTGAATGAAAGGAGCTGGCATCTCACTCTCTTTGAATCTTCTTTATCATGCTAAGAGGAGCAGGAAAAAGCAAAAAATTTCAGAATTGCACCTTGCAATGTGGAGAAATTACTGTTTGTGCATTTACAATATTCATTGATTTTTACCATTGAAAAACGTCCAGAAATGATTGAAGCTACTGACTGAATGAAAGTAGCTGGCATCTCACTCTCTTTGAATCTTCTTTATCATACTAAGAGGAGCAGGAAAAAGCAAAAAATTTCAGACTTGCACCTTGCAATGCGGAGAAATTACTGTTTGTGCATTTACAATATTCATTGATTTTTGCCATTGAAAAACATCATGTTATTCATATACCAGAAATGTTTGAAGCTACTGACTGAATGAAAGGAGCTGGCATCTCACTCTCTTTGAATCTTCTTTATCATGCTAAGAGGAGCAGGAAAAAGCAAAAAATTTCAGAATTGCACCTTGCAATGCGGAGAAATTACTGTTTGTGCATTTACAATATTCATTGATTTTTGCCATTGAAAAACGTCCAGAAATGATTGAAGCTACTGACTGAATGAAAGGAGCTGGCATCTCACTCTCTTTGAATCTTCTTTATCATGCTAAGAGGAGCAGGAAAAAGCAAAAAATTTCAGAATTGCACCTTGCAATGCGGAGAAATTACTGTTTGTGCATTTACAATATTCATTGATTTTTGCCATTGAAAAACGTCCAGAAATGATTGAAGCTACTGACTGAATGAAAGGAGCTGGCATCTCACTCTCTTTGAATCTTCTTTATCATGCTAAGAGGAGCAGGAAAAAGCAAAAAATTTCAGAATTGCACCTTGCAATGCGGAGAAATTACTGTTTGTGCATTTACAATATTCATTGATTTTTGCCATTGAAAAACATCATGTTATTCATATACCAGAAATGTTTGAAGCTACTGACTGAATGAAAGGAGCTGGCATCTCACTCTCTTTGAATCTTCTTTATCATGCTAAGAGGAGCAGGAAAAAGCAAAAAATTTCAGAATTGCACCTTGCAATGCGGAGAAATTACTGTTTGTGCATTTACAATATTCATTGATTTTTGCCATTGAAAAACGTCCAGAAATGATTGAAGCTACTGACTGAATGAAAGGAGCTGGCATCTCACTCTCTTTGAATCTTGTTTATCATGCTAAGAGGAGCAGGAAAAAGCAAAAAATTTCAGAATTGCACCTTGCAATGCGGAGAAATTACTGTTTGTGCATTTACAATATTCATTGATTTTTGCCATTGAAAAACATCATGTTATTCATATACCAGAAATGATTGAAGCTACTGACTGAATGAAAGGAGCTGGCATCTCACTCTCTTTGAATCTTCTTTATCATGCTAAGAGGAGCAGGAAAAAGTAAAAAATTTCAGAATTGCACCTTGCAATGCGGAGAAATTACTGTTTGTGCATTTATAATATTCAATGATTTTTGCCATTGAAAAACGTCCAGAAATGATTGAAGCTACTGACTGAACGAAAGGAGCTGGCATCTCACTCTCTTTGAATCTTCTTTATCATGCTAAGAGGAGCAGGAAAAAGCAAAAAATTTCAGAATTGCACCTTGCAATGCGGAGAAATTACTGTTTGTGTATTTACAATATTCATTGATTTTTGCCATTGAAAAACGTCCAGAAATGATTGAAGCTACTGACTGAATGAAAGGAGCTGGCATCTCACTCTCTTTGAATCTTCTTTATCATGCTAAGAGGAGCAGGAAAAAGCAAATAATTTCAGAATTGCACCTTGCAATGCGGAGAAATTACTGTTTGTGCATTTACAATATTCATTGATTTTTGCCTTTGAAAAACATCATGTTATTCATATACCAGAAATGTTTGAAGCTACTGACTGAATGAAAGGAGCTGACATCTCACGCTCTTTGAATCTTCTTTATCATGCTAAGAGGAGCAGGAAAAAGCAAAACATTTCAGAATTGCACCTTGCAATGCGGAGAAATTACTGTTTGTGCATTTACAATATTCATTGATTTTTGCCATTGAAAAACGTCCAGAAATGATTGAAGCTACTGACTGAATGAAAGGAGCTGGCATCTCACTCTCTTTGAATCTTCTTTATCATGCTAAGAGGAGCAGGAAAAAGCAAAAAATTTCAGAATTGCACCTTGCAATGCGGAGAAATTACTGTTTGTGCATTTACAATATTCATTGATTTTTGCCATTGAAAAACATCATGTTATTCATATACCAGAAATGTTTGAAGCTACTGACTGAATGAAAGGAGCTGGCATCTCACTCTCTTTGAATCTTCTTTATCATGCTAAGAGGAGCAGGAAAAAGCAAAAAATTTCAGAATTGCACCTTGCAATGCGGAGAAATTACTGTTTGTGCATTTACAATATTCATTCATTTTTGCCATTGAAAAACGTCCAGAAATGATTGAAGCTACTGACTGAATGAAAGGAGCTGGCATCTCACTCTCTTTGAATCTTCTTTATCATGCTAAGAGGAGCAGGAAAAAGCAAAAAATTTCAGAATTGCACCTTGCAATGCGGAGAAATTACTGTTTGTGCATTTACGATATTCATTGATTTTTGCCATTGAAAAACATCATGTTATTCATATACCAGAAATGTTTGAAGCTACTGACTGAATGAAAGGAGCTGACATCTCACGCTCTTTGAATCTTCTTTATCATGCTAAGAGGAGCAGGAAAAAGCAAAAAATTTCAGAATTGCACCTTGCAATGCGGAGAAATTACTGTTTGTGCATTTACAATATTCATTGATTTTTGCCATTGAAAAACGTCCAGAAATGATTGAAGCTACTGACTGAATGAAAGGAGCTGGCATCTCACTCTCTTTGAATCTTCTTTATCATGCTAAGAGGAGCAGGAAAAAGCAAAAAATTTCAGAATTGCACCTTGCAATGCGGAGAAATTACTGTTTGTGCATTTACAATATTCATTGATTTTTGCCATTGAAAAACATCATGTTATTCATATACCAGAAATGTTTGAAGCTACTGACTGAATGAAAGGAGCTGGCATCTCACTCTCTTTGAATCTTCTTTATCATGCTAAGAGGAGCAGGAAAAAGCAAAAAATTTCAGAATTGCACCTTGCAATGCGGAGAAATTACTGTTTGTGCATTTACAATATTCATTGATTTTTGCCATTGAAAAACATCATGTTATTCATATACCAGAAATGTTTGAAGCTACTGACTGAATGAAAGGAGCTGGCATCTCACTCTCTTTGAATCTTCTTTATCATGCTAAGAGGAGCAGGAAAAAGCAAAAAATTTCAGAATTGCACCTTGCAATGCGGAGAAATTACTGTTTGTGCATTTACAATATTCATTGATTTTTGCCATTGAAAAACGTCCAGAAATGATTGAAGCTACTGACTGAATGAAAGGAGCTGGCATCTCACTCTCTTTGAATCTTCTTTATCATGCTAAGAGGAGCAGGAAAAAGCAAAACATTTCAGAATTGCACTTTGCAATGCGGAGAAATTACTGTTTGTGCATTTACAATATTCATTGATTTTTGCCATTGAAAAACGTCCAGAAATGATTGAAGCTACTGACTGAATGAAAGGAGCTGGCATCTCACTCTCTTTGAATCTTCTTTATCATGCTAAGAGGAGCAGGAAAAAGCAAAAAATTTCAGAATTGCACCTTGCAATGCGGAGAAATTACTGTTTGTGCATTTACAATATTCATTGATTTTTGCCATTGAAAAACGTCCAGAAATGATTGAAGCTACTGACTGAATGAAAGGAGCTGGCATCTCACTCTCTTTGAATCTTCTTTATCATGCTAAGAGGAGCAGGAAAAAGCAAAAAATTTCAGAATTGCACCTTGCAATGCGGAGAAATTACTGTTTGTGCATTTACAATATTCATTGATTTTTGCCATTGAAAAACATCATGTTATTCATATACCAGAAATGTTTGAAGCTACTGACTGAATGAAAGGAGCTGGCATCTCACTCTCTTTGAATCTTCTTTATCATGCTAAGAGGAGCAGGAAAAAGCAAAAAATTTCAGAATTGCACCTTGCAATGCGGAGAAATTACTGTTTGTGCATTTACAATATTCATTGATTTTTGCCATTGAAAAACGTCCAGAAATGATTGAAGCTACTGACTGAATGAAAGGAGCTGGCATCTCACTCTCTTTGAATCTTGTTTATCATGCTAAGAGGAGCAGGAAAAAGCAAAAAATTTCAGAATTGCACCTTGCAATGCGGAGAAATTACTGTTTGTGCATTTACAATATTCATTGATTTTTGCCATTGAAAAACATCATGTTATTCATATACCAGAAATGATTGAAGCTACTGACTGAATGAAAGGAGCTGGCATCTCACTCTCTTTGAATCTTCTTTATCATGCTAAGAGGAGCAGGAAAAAGTAAAAAATTTCAGAATTGCACCTTGCAATGCGGAGAAATTACTGTTTGTGCATTTATAATATTCAATGATTTTTGCCATTGAAAAACGTCCAGAAATGATTGAAGCTACTGACTGAACGAAAGGAGCTGGCATCTCACTCTCTTTGAATCTTCTTTATCATGCTAAGAGGAGCAGGAAAAAGCAAAAAATTTCAGAATTGCACCTTGCAATGCGGAGAAATTACTGTTTGTGCATTTACAATATTCATTGATTTTTGCCATTGAAAAACGTCCAGAAATGATTGAAGCTACTGACTGAATGAAAGGAGCTGGCATCTCACTCTATTTGAATCTTCTTTATCATGCTAAGAGGAGCAGGAAAAAGCAAAAAATTTCAGAATTGCACCTTGCAATGCGGAGAAATTACTGTTTGTGCATTTACAATATTCATTGATTTTTGCCATTGAAAAACATCATGTTATTCATATACCAGAAATGTTTGAAGCTACTGACTGAATGAAAGGAGCTGACATCTCACGCTCTTTGAATCTTCTTTATCATGCTAAGAGGAGCAGGAAAAAGCAAAAAATTTCAGAATTGCACCTTGCAATGCGGAGAAATTACTGTTTGTGCATTTACAATATTCATTCATTTTTGCCATTGAAAAACGTCCAGAAATGATTGAAGCTACTGACTGAATGAAAGGAGCTGGCATCTCACTCTCTTTGAATCTTCTTTATCATGCTAAGAGGAGCAGGAAAAAGCAAAAAATTTCAGAATTGCACCTTGCAATGCGGAGAAATTACTGTTTGTGCATTTACAATATTCATTGATTTTTGCCATTGAAAAACATCATGTTATTCATATACCAGAAATGTTTGAAGCTACTGACTGAATGAAAGGAGCTGACATCTCACGCTCTTTGAATCTTCTTTATCATGCTAAGAGGAGCAGGAAAAAGCAAAAAATTTCAGAATTGCACCTTGCAATGCGGAGAAATTACTGTTTGTGCATTTACAATATTCATTGATTTTTGCCATTGAAAAACGTCCAGAAATGATTGAAGCTACTGACTGAATGAAAGGAGCTGGCATCTCACTCTCTTTGAATCTTCTTTATCATGCTAAGAGGAGCAGGAAAAAGCAAAAAATTTCAGAATTGCACCTTGCAATGCGGAGAAATTACTGTTTGTGCATTTACAATATTCATTGATTTTTGCCATTGAAAAACATCATGTTATTCATATACCAGAAATGTTTGAAGCTACTGACTGAATGAAAGGAGCTGGCATCTCACTCTCTTTGAATCTTCTTTATCATGCTAAGAGGAGCAGGAAAAAGCAAAAAATTTCAGAATTGCACCTTGCAATGCGGAGAAATTACTGTTTGTGCATTTACAATATTCATTGATTTTTGCCATTGAAAAACATCATGTTATTCATATACCAGAAATGTTTGAAGCTACTGACTGAATGAAAGGATCTGGCATCTCACTCTCTTTGAATCTTCTTTATCATGCTAAGAGGAGCAGGAAAAAGCAAAAAATTTCAGAATTGCACCTTGCAATGCGGAGAAATTACTGTTTGTGCATTTACAATATTCATTGATTTTTGCCATTGAAAAACGTCCAGAAATGATTGAAGCTACTGACTGAATGAAAGGAGCTGGCATCTCACTCTCTTTGAATCTTCTTTATCATGCTAAGAGGAGCAGGAAAAAGCAAAACATTTCAGAATTGCACCTTGCAATGCGGAGAAATTACTGTTTGTGCATTTACAATATTCATTGATTTTTGCCATTGAAAAACGTCCAGAAATGATTGAAGCTACTGACTGAATGAAAGGAGCTGGCATCTCACTCTCTTTGAATCTTCTTTATCATGCTAAGAGGAGCAGGAAAAAGCAAAAAATTTCAGAATTGCACCTTGCAATGCGGAGAAATTACTGTTTGTGCATTTACAATATTCATTGATTTTTGCCATTGAAAAACGTCCAGAAATGATTGAAGCTACTGACTGAATGAAAGGAGCTGGCATCTCACTCTCTTTGAATCTTCTTTATCATGCTAAGAGGAGCAGGAAAAAGCAAAAAATTTCAGAATTGCACCTTGCAATGCAGAGAAATTACTGTTTGTGCATTTACAATATTCATTGATTTTTGCCATTGAAAAACATCATGTTATTCATATACCAGAAATGTTTGAAGCTACTGACTGAATGAAAGGAGCTGGCATCTCACTCTCTTTGAATCTTCTTTATCATGCTAAGAGGAGCAGGAAAAAGCAAAAAATTTCAGAATTGCACCTTGCAATGCGGAGAAATTACTGTTTGTGCATTTACAATATTCATTGATTTTTGCCATTGAAAAACGTCCAGAAATGATTGAAGCTACTGACTGAATGAAAGGAGCTGGCATCTCACTCTCTTTGAATCTTGTTTATCATGCTAAGAGGAGCAGGAAAAAGCAAAAAATTTCAGAATTGCACCTTGCAATGCAGAGAAATTACTGTTTGTGCATTTACAATATTCATTGATTTTTGCCATTGAAAAACATCATGTTATTCATATACCAGAAATGATTGAAGCTACTGACTGAATGAAAGGAGCTGGCATCTCACTCTCTTTGAATCTTCTTTATCATGCTAAGAGGAGCAGGAAAAAGTAAAAAATTTCAGAATTGCACCTTGCAATGCGGAGAAATTACTGTTTGTGCATTTATAATATTCAATGATTTTTGCCATTGAAAAACGTCCAGAAATGATTGAAGCTACTGACTGAACGAAAGGAGCTGGCATCTCACTCTCTTTGAATCTTCTTTATCATGCTAAGAGGAGCAGGAAAAAGCAAAAAATTTCAGAATTGCACCTTGCAATGCGGAGAAATTACTGTTTGTGCATTTACAATATTCATTGATTTTTGCCATTGAAAAACGTCCAGAAATGATTGAAGCTACTGACTGAATGAAAGGAGCTGGCATCTCACTCTCTTTGAATCTTCTTTATCATGCTAAGAGGAGCAGGAAAAAGCAAAAAATTTCAGAATTGCACCTTGCAATGCGGAGAAATTACTGTTTGTGCATTTACAATATTCATTGATTTTTGCCATTGAAAAACATCATGTTATTCATATACCAGAAATGTTTGAAGCTACTGACTGAATGAAAGGAGCTGACATCTCACGCTCTTTGAATCTTCTTTATCATGCTAAGAGGAGCAGGAAAAAGCAAAAAATTTCAGAATTGCACCTTGCAATGCGGAGAAATTACTGTTTGTGCATTTACAATATTCATTGATTTTTGCCATTGAAAAACGTCCAGAATTGATTGAAGCTACTGACTGAATGAAAGGAGCTGGCATCTCACTCTCTTTGAATCTTCTTTATCATGCTAAGAGGAGCAGGAAAAAGCAAAAAATTTCAGAATTGCACCTTGCAATGCGGAGAAATTACTGTTTGTGCATTTACAATATTCATTGATTTTTGCCATTGAAAAACATCATGTTATTCATATACCAGAAATGTTTGAAGCTACTGACTGAATGAAAGGAGCTGGCATCTCACTCTCTTTGAATCTTCTTTATCATGCTAAGAGGAGCAGGAAAAAGCAAAAAATTTCAGAATTGCACCTTGCAATGCGGAGAAATTACTGTTTGTGCATTTACAATATTCATTGATTTTTGCCATTGAAAAACATCATGTTATTCATATACCAGAAATGTTTGAAGCTACTGACTGAATGAAAGGAGCTGGCATCTCACTCTCTTTGAATCTTCTTTATCATGCTAAGAGGAGCAGGGAAAAGCAAAAAATTTCAGAATTGCACCTTGCAATGTGGAGAAATTACTGTTTGTGCATTTACAATATTCATTGATTTTTACCATTGAAAAACGTCCAGAAATGATTGAAGCTACTGACTGAATGAAAGGAGCTGGCACCTCACTCTCTTTGAATCTTCTTTATCATGCTAAGAGGAGCGGGAAAAAGCAAAAAAATTCAGAATTGCACCTTGCAATGCGGAGAAATTACTGTTTGTGCATTTACAATATTCATTGATTTTTGCATTGAAAAACGTCCAGAAATGATTGAAAGTACTGACTGAATGAAAGGAGCTGGCATCTCACTCTCTTTGAATCTTCTTTATCATGCTAAGAGGAGCAGGAAAAAGCAAAAAATTTCAGAATTGCACCTTGCAATGCGGAGAAATTACTGTTTGTGCATTTACAATATTCATTGATTTTTGCCATTGAAAAACGTCCAGAAATGATTGAAGCTACTGACTGAATGAAAGGAGCTGGCATCTCACTCTCTTTGAATCTTCTTTATCATGCTAAGAGGAGCAGGAAAAAGTAAAAAATTTCAGAATTGCACCTTGCAATGCGGAGAAATTACAGTTTGTGCATTTACAATATTCATTGATTTTTGCCATTGAAAAACATCCAGAAATGATTGAAGCTATTGACTGAATGAAAGGAGCTGGCATCTCACTCTCTTTGAATCTTCTTTATCATGCTAAGAGGAGCAGTAAAAAGCAAAAAATTTCAGAATTGCACCTTGCAATGCGGAGAAATTACTGTTTGTGCATTTACAATATTCATTGATTTTTGCCATTGAAAAACATCATGTTATTCATATACCAGAAATGTTTGAAGCTACTGACTGAATGAAAGGAGCTGGCATCTCACTCTCTTTGAATCTTCATTATCATGCTAAGAGGAGCAGGAAAAAGCAAAAAATTTCAGAATTGCACCTTGCAATGCGGAGAAATTACTGTTTGTGCATTTACAATATTCATTGATTTTTGCCATTGAAAAACATGTTATTCATATACCAGAAATGTTTGAAGCTACTGACTGAATGAAAGGAGCTGGCACCTCACTCTCTTTGAATCTTCTTTATCATGCTAAGAGGAGCGGGAAAAAGCAAAAAAATTCAGAATTGCACCTTGCAATGCGGAGAAATTACTGTTTGTGCATTTACAATATTCATTGATTTTTGCCATTGAAAAACGTCCAGAAATGATTGAAAGTACTGACTGAATGAAAGGAGCTGGCATCTCACTCTCTTTGAATCTTCTTTATCATGCTAAGAGGAGCAGGAAAAAGCAAAACATTTCAGAATTGCACCTTGCAATGCGGAGAAATTACTGTTTGTGCATTTACAATATTCATTGATTTTTGCCATTGAAAAACGTCCAGAAATGATTGAAGCTACTGACTGAATGAAAGGAGCTGGCATCTCACTCTCTTTGAATCTTCTTTATCATGCTAAGAGGAGCAGGAAAAAGCAAAAAATTTCAGAATTGCACCTTGCAATGCGGAGAAATTACTGTTTGTGCATTTACAATATTCATTGATTTTTGCCATTGAAAAACGTCCAGAAATGATGGAAGCTACTGACTGAATGAAAGGAGCTGGCATCTCACTCTCTTTGAATCTTCTTTATCATGCTAAGAGGAGCAGGAAAAAGCAAAAAATTTCAGAATTGCACCTTGCAATGCGGAGAAATTACTGTTTGTGCATTTACAATATTCATTGATTTTTGCCATTGAAAAACATCATGTTATTCATATACCAGAAATGTTTGAAGCTACTGACTGAATGAAAGGAGCTGGCATCTCACTCTCTTTGAATCTTCTTTATCATGCTAAGAGGAGCAGGAAAAAGCAAAAAATTTCAGAATTGCACCTTGCAATGCGGAGAAATTACTGTTTGTGCATTTACAATATTCATTGATTTTTGCCATTGAAAAACGTCCAGAAATGATTGAAGCTACTGACTGAATGAAAGGAGCTGGCATCTCACTCTCTTTGAATCTTGTTTATCATGCTAAGAGGAGCAGGAAAAAGCAAAAAATTTCAGAATTGCACCTTGCAATGCAGAGAAATTACTGTTTGTGCATTTACAATATTCATTGATTTTTGCCATTGAAAAACATCATGTTATTCATATACCAGAAATGATTGAAGCTACTGACTGAATGAAAGGAGCTGGCATCTCACTCTCTTTGAATCTTCTTTATCATGCTAAGAGGAGCAGGAAAAAGTAAAAAATTTCAGAATTGCACCTTGCAATGCGGAGAAATTACTGTTTGTGCATTTATAATATTCAATGATTTTTGCCATTGAAAAACGTCCAGAAATGATTGAAGCTACTGACTGAACGAAAGGAGCTGGCATCTCACTCTCTTTGAATCTTCTTTATCATGCTAAGAGGAGCAGGAAAAAGCAAAAAATTTCAGAATTGCACCTTGCAATGCGGAGAAATTACTGTTTGTGCATTTACAATATTCATTGATTTTTGCCATTGAAAAACATCATGTTATTCATATACCAGAAATGTTTGAAGCTACTGACTGAATGAAAGGAGCTGACATCTCACGCTCTTTGAATCTTCTTTATCATGCTAAGAGGAGCAGGAAAAAGCAAAAAATTTCAGAATTGCACCTTGCAATGCGGAGAAATTACTGTTTGTGCATTTACAATATTCATTGATTTTTGCCATTGAAAAACGTCCAGAATTGATTGAAGCTACTGACTGAATGAAAGGAGCTGGCATCTCACTCTCTTTGAATCTTCTTTATCATGCTAAGAGGAGCAGGAAAAAGCAAAAAATTTCAGAATTGCACCTTGCAATGCGGAGAAATTACTGTTTGTGCATTTACAATATTCATTGATTTTTGCCATTGAAAAACATCATGTTATTCATATACCAGAAATGTTTGAAGCTACTGACTGAATGAAAGGAGCTGGCATCTCACTCTCTTTGAATCTTCTTTATCATGCTAAGAGGAGCAGGAAAAAGCAAAAAATTTCAGAATTGCACCTTGCAATGCGGAGAAATTACTGTTTGTGCATTTACAATATTCATTGATTTTTGCCATTGAAAAACATCATGTTATTCATATACCAGAAATGTTTGAAGCTACTGACTGAATGAAAGGAGCTGGCATCTCACTCTCTTTGAATCTTCTTTATCATGCTAAGAGGAGCAGGGAAAAGCAAAAAATTTCAGAATTGCACCTTGCAATGTGGAGAAATTACTGTTTGTGCATTTACAATATTCATTGATTTTTACCATTGAAAAACGTCCAGAAATGATTGAAGCTACTGACTGAATGAAAGGAGCTGGCACCTCACTCTCTTTGAATCTTCTTTATCATGCTAAGAGGAGCGGGAAAAAGCAAAAAAATTCAGAATTGCACCTTGCAATGCGGAGAAATTACTGTTTGTGCATTTACAATATTCATTGATTTTTGCATTGAAAAACGTCCAGAAATGATTGAAAGTACTGACTGAATGAAAGGAGCTGGCATCTCACTCTCTTTGAATCTTCTTTATCATGCTAAGAGGAGCAGGAAAAAGCAAAAAATTTCAGAATTGCACCTTGCAATGCGGAGAAATTACTGTTTGTGCATTTACAATATTCATTGATTTTTGCCATTGAAAAACGTCCAGAAATGATTGAAGCTACTGACTGAATGAAAGGAGCTGGCATCTCACTCTCTTTGAATCTTCTTTATCATGCTAAGAGGAGCAGGAAAAAGTAAAAAATTTCAGAATTGCACCTTGCAATGCGGAGAAATTACAGTTTGTGCATTTACAATATTCATTGATTTTTGCCATTGAAAAACATCCAGAAATGATTGAAGCTATTGACTGAATGAAAGGAGCTGGCATCTCACTCTCTTTGAATCTTCTTTATCATGCTAAGAGGAGCAGGAAAAAGCAAAAAATTTCAGAATTGCACCTTGCAATGCGGAGAAATTACTGTTTGTGCATTTACAATATTCATTGATTTTTGCCATTGAAAAACATCATGTTATTCATATACCAGAAATGTTTGAAGCTACTGACTGAATGAAAGGAGCTGGCATCTCACTCTCTTTGAATCTTCATTATCATGCTAAGAGGAGCAGGAAAAAGCAAAAAATTTCAGAATTGCACCTTGCAATGCGGAGAAATTACTGTTTGTGCATTTACAATATTCATTGATTTTTGCCATTGAAAAACATGTTATTCATATACCAGAAATGTTTGAAGCTACTGACTGAATGAAAGGAGCTGGCACCTCACTCTCTTTGAATCTTCTTTATCATGCTAAGAGGAGCGGGAAAAAGCAAAAAAATTCAGAATTGCACCTTGCAATGCGGAGAAATTACTGTTTGTGCATTTACAATATTCATTGATTTTTGCCATTGAAAAACGTCCAGAAATGATTGAAAGTACTGACTGAATGAAAGGAGCTGGCATCTCACTCTCTTTGAATCTTCTTTATCATGCTAAGAGGAGCAGGAAAAAGCAAAAAATTTCAGAATTGCACCTTGCAATGCGGAGAAATTACTGTTTGTGCATTTACAATATTCATTGATTTTTGCCATTGAAAAACATCATGTTATTCATATACCAGAAATGTTTGAAGCTACTGACTGAATGAAAGGAGCTGGCATCTCACTCTCTTTGAATATTCATTATCATGCTGAGGAGCAGGAAAAAGCAAAAAATTTCAGAATTGCACCTTGCAATGTGGAGAAATTACTGTTTGTGCATTTACAATATTCATTGATTTTTAACAATGAAAAACGTCCAGAAATGATTGAATCTACTGACTGAATGAAAGTAGCTGGCATATCACTCTCTTTGAATCTTCTTTATCATGCTAAGAGGAGCAGGAAAAAGCAAAAAATTTCAGAATTGCACCTTGCAATGCGGAGAAATTACTGTTTGTGCATTTACAATATTCATTGATTTTTGCCATTGAAAAACATCATGTTATTCATATACCAGAAATGTTTGAAGCTACTGACTGAATGAAAGGAGCTGGCATCTCACTCTCTTTGAATCTTCTTTATCATGCTAAGAGGAGCAGGAAAAAGCAAAAAATTTCAGAATTGCACCTTGCAATGTGGAGAAATTACTGTTTGTGCATTTACAATATTCATTGATTTTTACCATTGAAAAACGTCCAGAAATGATTGAAGCTACTGACTGAATGAAAGTAGCTGGCATCTCACTCTCTTTGAATCTTCTTTATCATACTAAGAGGAGCAGGAAAAAGCAAAAAATTTCAGACTTGCACCTTGCAATGC